>NW_007151801.1:0-775 GCF_000164805.1 Carlito syrichta | reverse complement strand
GCTGGATTACAGGCATGCGCTACCACGCCCGGCTGATTCTTTGATTTATTTCAGAGATGAGGTCTCATCTGCCTAGGCGGGTCTCGAACCCGCGGGCTCAGGCAACCCACTCACCTCAGCCTCCCAAAGGCGTGGGATTACAGGCTGAGCCACGGAGTCCCAGCGCCTTCAATTTCAGGAAAGACTTTGCATCCCTTTAGACCAGGAATGTCCAACCTTTTGGCTTCCCTGGGCCACACTGAGCAAAGAGGAGTTGTCTTGGGCCGCACATAAATTATATAATCTCGTTAGTGTGCATGTATGTGTGTGTGTACTTTTATGTAAAAAAAAAAGTTCTTTTTTTTCTCTATTGCACAGGCTGGAATGCAGTGGCTCGCTCAAGGCCACTGCAGCCTCGACCTGCTGGGCTCAGGAAATCCTTCCACTTCAGCCTTCCAAATAGGTGGAACCACAGGCACGTGCCTCCACACCTGGCTAGTTTTTTTGTTTTTAATTTATTGTAGAGATGAAGTCTTGCCATGTTTTCCAGGCTGGTTTTGAATCTGTGGGCTCAGACTATCCTATCATCTTGGCCTCCCAAAGCACTGGGATGACAGGCATGAGCCACCATGACTGGCAAGACATGCTTTTTTTTTTAATCATAAAGTTTAGAAAAATGAGAGCAATACAAAACCAGTGGAAATTTTGACCTTGTTTTTGTAAGACGAATCCATTGATGCCTGAGTTCATGACGTGTTTTCAGTTGTTAGTTCCCAAGGTGCTCATCAGATTCAGT
>NW_007151800.1:0-740 GCF_000164805.1 Carlito syrichta | reverse complement strand
GAAAGGAAAGGGAAAGAGAAAAAGGGAACAATACAGTAGGAATAGAATTAAGTCATTAAGTAATAGAATCAATGAAGCACACTCTGAGACATTTCGTTTAAGTCCAATGTCCTTTCAGGTCTGATTTCTCGTTTTTTTTTGTTTTTTTTTTTTTCAAGCTGGTAAATTAGTTTGCAGTTAGGGTCAGTTCCCCTGATCTGCTGTGAAGGACAGTTCAGAATAACCTCGGTTCAGAAGTTTAGTCTATGTCTTTATGAAGCTTGTCTCTCCCGTTTCGGTGTTGTTACCTTGAATCGCCAGCAGGTGGTGCTATCTCATCTGCTCGCCCCAGAGGGGGTGGGGCCGGACAGGAACAAGATGGCTGCCTGCCTCCGAGCAGGCAACAGGAGCCCCGCGCCGGGTGGGCAGGACAGTCTCCGTCGCAGGAGCGGTGGCAGCGATCCCAGCAGATCTTCCCTGAAGCGGTTTGATGTGGATCTCCTCCAGCCGGGTTGTGATGAGCTACCCGTGCCAGAGGCCGCGGCGGGCGCGGCGGCGGCGACGGCGGCGGCGGCAGGAGCGCTGGTGGGGGGAGGGGCTGCGGCAGCAGCGGGAGAGGACGATGCAGTAAAAATGTCCAGTCCTTGCGATGTTCCAGTGATAGCGATGGCCGAGCTCTGTTTGAGGAGTAGGCTGCAATGCTGGGGTCCCCAGCCTCCCGGGGGCAAGAGTCAGAGACCCACTGCAGATCTCCCTTGCAG
>NW_007151799.1:0-718 GCF_000164805.1 Carlito syrichta | reverse complement strand
GGCGCGCCGGCGGCGACGGCGGCGGCGGCGGCGGCGGCGGGAGCGCTGGTGGGGGGAGGGGCTGCGGCAGCAGCGGGAGAGGACGATGCAGTAAAAATGTCCAGTCCTTGCGATGTTCCAGTGATAGCGATGGCCGAGCTCTGTTTGAGGAGTAGGCTGCAATGCTGGGGTCCCCAGCCTCCCGGGGGCAAGAGTCAGAGACCCACTGCAGATCTCCCTTGCAGAGGGCTTCAGACACCGGGTTGCCAGGTCGCCATCTTGCCCCTTCTCCCATAATTTCTAAAGGGAGTATAATGTAGCTCTGAGATGGAATTATATCCCATATAAGTACCAGAAAAACTTGAGGTGGACATGGTTTCCCTATGATAGCTCTGCAGAATTGTGACAGAAGTCATAAAATAAAATAAGAAGAAAGACAAGGCATTAGAAGACTAGACACCATAATTTTTAAAGTGCAGAATTAAGAAATAATTTAGTTAGAAGTATAAACAACATCAGATGTGAGAATTAATAGATACATAATATGGATAATATACATATTTTAAGACAGTGTGTTAGGAGGTTTTTTCCCAAAGATTTGGTGCTATAAAAATGAAACAATTGCTGAAATAAAAATGTATGAGTAGATTCAATAGCAAGTTGTACATTATTTCTTAGGTCAGAAAATTATTCACTTATAGGACACAAAATGCATTAATTATACAATTAAAAAACAAAG
>NW_007151798.1:0-797 GCF_000164805.1 Carlito syrichta | reverse complement strand
CGATAGTGGTCCTGTTTCAATCTTGTGCATGTTGTCAGCCTTTTCCAAGCACCATGTACTGAATATGTTCTAAATTACCCAGTGGTTCTTAAAGGTATTTTCAAAGATGAGAGGGTTGAGAATTTGAGAATTTCATTCTCTGTCCTGATCCATTGGCCAAAGGACCTATTCTTGTACCAAATCCAGGCTCTGTTGATTACTGTAAACATATAATAACGTTTGAAGTCTGGAACTGCGATAGTTCCTGCTTTGTTTCTTTTTATAATATTCTTTTTGCTATTCATGATTGCTTATGTTTTCAAATAAATTCTTTATTGTAATTTCCTGGTCTGAGAAGAAGGATGCTAACTTCATTGTTATTTCATTCAATCTGTTGGTTTACTAAAAGGCTAATTTTTACATTAAAATAGGTAAGTAAAGTCAGAGTAACAATCATGTCAAATTGTCATTTATGACAGCAGCCTCAGAACTTTGACATCATAATGGGGGGGACCTTGACTACTGAGCATTCCTTAGGCTCCAAGAACTTGTGTACAGTGTTCTGCCAAATGCAGTAGACATGGTGGATTTCATTACCAAGAAATGAAGGAAACTATGTGTTCACACCTACCCAAAAATTTCTCCTGGGATAAGTGACCATTCAAGTATCCTCTAAACAAGGTAGTCTTTTTTTTCAAAGCATTCTTTATTGAGCGAACCGAGAAACTCCCAAACTGGGGGTGTGTACCTCAGGGAGTAACCCACGAGGTGGTCTTTTATTATTATGGTCATGGAGTCTGTTGGAGTTTGGTTACAGC
>NW_007151797.1:0-795 GCF_000164805.1 Carlito syrichta | reverse complement strand
CCTTCACATATCCCAAGCGAAAGGTCCATGTGGGCAAGGGGCAATGGAGTGGTCAGGATAGGAAGGGCCCGCCCCTGCACGAAGGTGTCAGACAGGGTGACCGGAACTGGAGCTGGCTGTGGCGTTGCTGGACTGCCCTGATCGCTCTGTGCCCGACAGCCGCCCTAGCTCTGGGCTGTCTGTTCCTTGAGCTCACACACATCTTTTCTGTGGGGCATGTGTGTGGAGGGTGGAGGCAGACCTTCTGTGGTATGTGACCAGAGGCATGGGATGAACGTGCCCAATGGCCAACTTTGATACTTCCTGAGAACCACAGGACGGGAAGTGCCTTTTCTGCTCCCAGCCCTGAGGGTGACTCTACTTGTGGGGTGGCAGGGGTGGTGGTGGTGGTCCTTATTACTATTTGGAGATGGAATCCTGCTAAGTTGCCCAGGCCAGAGCACAAGGGCATGCTTTCAGCCACTGGGGACTCCAACTGACAGGCTCAGGCAATCCTCCTGCCTCAGACCCCCGAGTGACTATAACCCCTGGCTTGGGCCATCATGCCAGGCTAATCTTTTGATTTATTTTGGTGCCAGAGATGAGGTCTTGCCCCGTGTCCCGGACTGGTGTCTAATGCTCAGGCTCATTCCTTCCACTCACCTAGGTTTCCGAATGGCCAGGAAGCCAGTCTGAGGCACTGAGACCAGCCTGTGGTTGTAGTGGTGGTGGTTGTTGCTATTTTTTTCTAAGTGAGAGTCCCGCTGTGTCACCCAGGACAGAGTGCAGGGCTTGCTCTCCACCACCAAGGCCTCC
>NW_007151796.1:0-549 GCF_000164805.1 Carlito syrichta | reverse complement strand
TGGTGGTCCTGCCAGCTCAGACTCCAGGGTGACTGGGAAGACAAGCACCTTGAACGTAGACACTTTGTTTGGAGTGGTGCAGAGATGGGGTCTTTTTGCATGCCCCAGGCTGGCCTGGGGCTCCTGGGCTCCAGCCATACTCCTGCCTCAGCCTCCCAGCATTCTGGAATTCCAGGCATAGGCTGCCACAACAGGCATTCTGGTTTGTTTTCAATGAAGAATCAATGCTGGGCTCAGGGAGTCAGCCTTGTCATTCCAGTGCTTTGGGAGGCCGAGGCCTGCGGCTGGCCCATGCCCACAGGCTGAGGCCCACCTGGGAACCTCGGCTAACCTCATCTCTACCCTCCATCCCTAATGAGTCAGGCATGGTAGCGCACTCTTTTCATTTAGTCTTCTTGGAAGGTCAGGGAAAGGTTCGCCAGAGCCCAGCAGGCTGAGGCTGTGGTGGCCAGCATCGAGCCACTGCCCTCCAGCCTCGGTGACTGAAAGAAAAAAAGAAAAAAGGAGAAAAAAAATTTCAATTGTGTATGGAATTGGGATCATCGTGAA
>NW_007151795.1:0-635 GCF_000164805.1 Carlito syrichta | reverse complement strand
CCTGTGGCCACCTTTGAAAGCGCCCTCAAACAGCAGGTGGTAAAGTGCGTTTTTCTCTCCTATTCCTAAGGGTGACTTCACGAGGGGTGGCAGGGGTGTTGTTGGTGGTGATGGTGGTGATTATTATTTGAAGTTGGAATCCTGATCTGTCACCCAGGCCAGAGTGCAGGGACACATTCACAGCCACTGCGAATTCCAGCTGCCATGCTCAGGTGATCCTCAAGCCTCAGACACCTGAGTGGCTGGACCCCAGGCATGTGCCACCGTGCCTGGCTTATCTTTGGATTTATTTTTAATGGCCGAGACGAGGTCTCACCCCATGTCCAGGGCTGGTGTTGAAGCCTCAGGCTCAGGCCATCCTCCTCCGAAGGGCTGGGATGCCATGCTGAGCCCCTGACCCTGGCCTGTGTTTGTGGTGGCGGCGGTGGTTGGTGTTATTATTTTGAGTCTCAGTCCCACAGTGTCACACAGGTCAGAGCACAGGAGCCCGCTCTTGGCCACAGCAGCCTCCAGCAGCTGGGCTTCTGCAATCCTCCCACCATGGCAAGCCGGGGACCGGAACAAAAGTCATGCACCCCCATGTTTGGCTCATTTTTTTCACTTATTGTAGAGATGAAGTCTAGCCAAGGTGCCCT
>NW_007151794.1:0-724 GCF_000164805.1 Carlito syrichta | reverse complement strand
GGCTCATTTTTTTGAGTTATTGTAGAGATGAGGTCTAGCCAAGGTGCCCTAGCTGGTCTTGAACATGGGGGCTCAGGCCATCCTCTCACCTAAGCCTCCCTGAGTGCTGAGATGACAGGCATGAGCCCCTATGCCTTTCCTCTACAACCCACTTGGGGCCACACCACGAGTCCTGCTCCGTTTTGATGACCCAGGCCCCTGGAGAGTGAGGCTGGAGTCGTCAGCCAACCTCTCCCTGATAGAAAGCCTGCCACTCGGACAAGTCTCCACTGGTGTGCCCACTTCTCCACCCACCTCGTTCCCAAGGGTGGACCTACTCCCTCCTCCTAGGGGCCACCTCAGGGAAAGGGAGGGCATGACTATCAAAACTTTGGGGGGACAGGGATATCCAGACGACCCATGCCTGTCTCCTTGGCACTTGTGGAGGCTGAGACAGGAGGATGGCCAGAGCCCAGGATCTCGAGACCAGACTGTACACCATAGCAAACCCCCTGCTCGACACCATGCCAAACAAAGAAAGACTTGGGTGAGGGCAGGCCTTGGCAGGGGATCACCTGTGCCCTGGAGTTCAAGAACAGGCAGGAAGACCAGGATTTTTACCAAATGGAAAGACTGTGATGGTCACAGTTTTGGGAGGCCCATGTTGAGAGGATGACCCGAATTGTGTGGTTTGAGAGTAGATTGGGCAACCTACTGAGGAAAGAAAAAAAGAAAGAAAAGGAAA
>NW_007151793.1:0-3346 GCF_000164805.1 Carlito syrichta | reverse complement strand
CCCCTTCTTTAGTGTGGGATAACCTGAGACTAACAGGCTGCGTTCTAGCCAGCTTTCCTTTCCAAGGTAAGATATGTGTCCCAGGCAGCCCAACCTCCCCGACTCGGCACCAAGTACCTTCTGACAAGAAAGCCCAGAGACATATCCCTTACCCGGGGATATTTCAACCCCCTTAATCCTAATTTTCCTAGCTCTAAAACCAGTCACCCTGTGAACACAACAAGAGCAGTTGTGAATCTGTGTATGATTCTGATGTTTTTGGAGACAAGGTCTGGCTCTGTGACACAGGCTGGGGCCCAGGAACATGACTGTTGTTAACCGCTAGCCTTGAAATCGTGGGCTGTGGCAATCCTTCCACCTCAGCCTCTGGGACATCGGGACCTCAATCCAGACACCCTGTTTCAATGGGTGAGGAGAGGGAGTCTCCCTGTATGGCCCTGGACACCAGCCATCCTCCTGCTTTGGCCTCCCAGAACACTGGGATTCCATTCGTGGGCTGTCATAACAGGCCTACTGGTTAATTTTTGATGAAGGATTGAGGCCAGACTCAGGGGCTCAGCCTTGTTATCCCAGCGCTTGGGGAGGCCGAGGCCAGTGGCAGGCCTAAAACAGTGGTTCGAGACCGGCCCAGGCACGTCAGCAAGACCTCGTCTCTACACTCTCAAATGAGTCATCTGAGGTGGCACACACCTGTCGTTCTGGCTCCTCGGAATGCTGGGAAACCAGTCCCCGGAGCTTGCATCCATTTGTGTATGGAGTTGGGATCATCATGAACAGATAGGTTATTTAGAAGGACTCCCCAGCCTTGAGTCTAGAGTTCCTGAAAGATGGTGGATCTGCTGACAATTGGCTTGTGGCTTTGGGAGGCCAAGGTGGGGGATCATTGGAGCCTGGAATTTCGAAACCAGCCTGGGCCTCGTAGCGAAACCTCGTCATTCCCTAGAATGCAAACACTGGAGTTGTGTGTGGTGGTGTCTACGGTACAGGCTACACGTGATGTGGTGACCTCCATCCCAGGGTGTTTCTTTGCATCACCCCTGCAGACAGAACGTGCAAGTCCAGGCCAGGCACTGTGGCTCACAGCCGTCAGCCCCATGCCTTGGAAGGCAGAGGCCAGAGGCTGCCTGAGCCGAGGGTTCGGAGACCAACCTGTGCGATGTGGTCAGACCTCATCTCAATGAGAGGTCCCCAAAATCAAGTCAGGCATGGTGGAATCCAGAGTCCCAGCTGATCGTTCTGTGCCCGAGGGTCACCTTAGCTTGGGGCCTTCTGTTCCGTTAGCTCACACACGTCTTTGCCGTAGGGTTTGAGTGTGGAGGGTGGAGACAGGCATTCTGGGGAGCACGGCTGAAGTCCCAGGACAGATATGCCCAGCAGCCACCTTTGTAAGCTCCTGCAAGTGGCAGGCTGTAAAGTGCCTTTTACTCTCCCATCCTCGAGGGTGAATCCTCGCGTGGGTGGCATGGTTAGTGGTGGTGGTGGTGGTGATTATTATTATTATTTAGAATCAGAATCTCACTCTCTGGCCCATGGTGGAGCACAGGAGCATGCTCATGGCCAACGCAGATCCTCCCACTTCTGCCTCCCAGGTGGCTGGAACCACAGGCTGGTGCCACCAAACATGGCTAACATTTGGATTTATTTTTGAGGGCAGAGACGAGATCTCGCCCCATGTCCTTGGCTGGTGTCGAACCTGCAGTCTCATGCCATCCACTCGCCTGGGCTTCCGAAGAGTCGTGATGCCCAGCCTTTTGTTGTGGTGGAGCTGTTAGTTGGTATTATTATTCTGAGTCGGGGTCCCACTCTGTCGTCCAGGCCAGAGTGCAGGGGCCCGCTCTTGGCCACCATGGTTTCCATAGGCTGGGTTCCTGCAATCCTCCCACTGTGGCATCATGAGTGGCCGGAATGACAGGCGTGTGCCACCACGGTCATCTCATTTTTTTGTCTTCTTGTAGAGATGAAGTCTCACCAAGGTGACTGGGATGGTCTCGAACCCAGGGCCTCAAGCCATCCTCTTGGATCAGCCTCCTATGGCACTAGGATGACAGGTGTGAGCCACCAAGCCCAGCCTTCACACCCTTCTCAGGGCCCCACTGTGAGATCCAATCTCTTTTGATGGCCCTCGACCCTGGGGAGAGCCCTTGGTGTAGGGGCGTGTCTTTGCCAGGGTGCCCACCTCTAAGCCTGCCTCATTCCCCAAGGTGGTACCTACTCTCCTTCCAGTGGCCACCTAAGGGAAAAGGAGGGTGTGAATCTCAAACCTTCAGGGGATAGGGGATGGCTGGGCGACCCATGCCTGCCTCCTTGGCACTCAGAGAGGCTGAGATGGGAAGATGTTGGGAACCTGGGAGCTCAAGTCCAGGCTGGACACCATAGCAACCTCCCACCTAGACACCAAGCAAATCCCAGAAAGCCTTGGGTGAGGGCAGGCCTTGGCGGGAGGATTGCCTCCAGCTCAGAGTTGAAGACCAGGCAGGAAGATTAGGATATTGAACAAATGTAACGCCTGTGATCACAGAAGTTTAAGAGGCCTAGGACAAGAGGATGGCCAGAGTTTGGCTGGTTGAGAGCAGACTGGTCAACCTATTGAGGAAAGGAAAGAAAGAAAGAAAGAAAGAAAGAAAGAAAGAAAGAAAGAAAGAAAGAAAGAAAGAAAGAAAGAAATCCCTTCTCCTTCCATCTTTTGGGCCCCAGTTATTTCCCCCATGCCCTCCAACTTGTGAGGGTTCCCCCAAGCTCAGTGCCTTCCATCCATAACCCCCCCACAATGGCTGGCATCGCTTTGGTGCAGGTGTTCCCAGGGCTCCATGGCCGGGTTCCTGCCAGCTCTCCTCTCTGAGGTGAGAACTGTGCCACAGGCAGGCCAGCCCTCCGAATCGGCATTGAGTACCTTCTGCCAAGAAAGGACAGGGAGACATCCCTCACCTGGGGACATTTCTTTGCCCCAGTCACATTTTTCCTGGCTCTAAAGCCAGTCGCCCTTTGAACACACCATGCGGATTTGAGAATCTGTGTATGATTCTGATGATTTTGGAGACAGGGTCTTGCTTCTGGCCCAGGCAGAGACTCAGGGACAAGACTGTCATTCACCGCCAGCCTCAAAATCACAGGCTGTGGTGATCCTCCCACCTCAGCCTCTGAAGTGGCCAGGACGATGGGCACCTTGACCCCAGACCACCTGTTTGGATGGGTGCAGAGATGGGGGTCTCCCTGCATGTACCAGGCTGAACTTGGGCTTCTGGACTCCAGTCATCCTCCGGCCTTGGCCTCCCAGAATGCTGGGATTTCAGTCGTGGTCTGCCACACCAGGTCTCCTGGTTCATTTTCTTTTTTTTTTTCGTTTTTG
>NW_007151792.1:0-699 GCF_000164805.1 Carlito syrichta | reverse complement strand
CGAGGCCAGTGGCAGGCCTAAAACAGTGGTTCGAGACCGGCCCAGGCACGTCAGCAAGACCTCGTCTCTACACTCTCAAATGAGCCATCTGTGGTGGCACACACCTGTCGTTCTGGCTCCTCGGAATGCTGGGAAACCAGTCCCCGGAGCTTGGCATCCATTTGTGTATGGAGTTGGGATCATCATGAACAGACAGGTTATTTAGAAGGACTCCCCAGCCTTGAGTCTAGAGTTCCTGAAAGATGGTGGATCTGCTGACAATTGGCTTGTGGCTTTGGGAGGCCAGGGTGGGGGATCATTGGAGCCTGGAATTTCGAAACCAGCCTGGGCCACGTAGCAAAACCTCGTCATTCGCTAGAATGCAAACACTGGAGTTGTGTGTGGTGGTGTCTACGGTATAGGCTACACGTGATGTGGTGGCCTCCATCCCAGGGTGTTTCTTTGCATCACCCCTGCAGACAGAACGTGCAAGTCCAGGCCAGGCACTGTGGCTCACAGCCGTCAGCCCCATGCCTTGGAAGGCAGAGGCCAGAGGCTGCCTGAGCCGAGGGTTCGGAGACCAACCTGTGCGATGTGGTCAGACCTCATCTCAATGAGAGGTCCCCAAAATCAAGTCAGGCATGGTGGAATCCAGAGTCCCAGCTGATCGTTCTGTGCCCGTGGGTCACCTTAGCTTGGGGCCTTCTGTTCCGTTAGCTC
>NW_007151791.1:0-781 GCF_000164805.1 Carlito syrichta | reverse complement strand
CCAGTGGCAGGCCTAAAACAGTGGTTCGAGACCGGCCCAGGCACGTCAGCAAGACCTCTCTACACTCTCAAATGAGTCATCTGAGGTGGCACACACCTGTCGTTCTGGCTCCTCGGAATGCTGGGAAACCAGTCCCCGGAGCTTGGCATCCATTTGTGTATGGAGTTGGGATCATCATGAACAGACAGGTTATTTAGAAGGACTCCCCAGCCTTGAGTCTAGAGTTCCTGAAAGATGGTGGATCTGCTGACAATTGGCTTGTGGCTTTGGGAGGCCAAGGTGGGGGATCATTGGAGCCTGGAATTTTGAAACCAGCCTGGGCCTCGTAGCGAAACCTCGTCATTCCCTAGAATGCAAACACTGGAGTTGTGTGTTTTGGTGTCTACGGTACAGGCTACACGTGATGTGGTGACCTCCATCCCAGGGTGTTTCTTTGCATCACCCCTGCAGACAGAACGTGCAAGTCCAGGCCAGGCACTGTGGCTCACAGCCGTCAGCCCCATGCCTTGGAAGGCAGAGGCCAGAGGCTGCCTGAGCCGAGGGTTCGGAGACCAACCTGTGCGATGTGGTCAGACCTCATCTCAATGAGAGGTCCCCAAAATCAAGTCAGGCATGGTGGAATCCAGAGTCCCAGCTGATCGTTCCGTGCCCGTGGGTCACCTTAGCTTGGGGCCTTCTGTTCCGTTAGCTCACACACGTCTTTGCTGTAGGGTTTGAGTGTGGAGGGTGGAGACAGGCATTCTGGGGAGCACGGCTGAAGTCCCAGGACAGATATGCCCAG
>NW_007151790.1:3653-4440 GCF_000164805.1 Carlito syrichta | reverse complement strand
CAGGACGATGGGCACCTTGACCCCAGACCACCTGTTTGGATGGGTGCAGAGATGGGGTCTCCCTGCATGTACCAGGCTGAATTTGGGCTTCTGGGCTCCAGCCATCCTCCGGCCTTGGCATCCCAGAATGCTGGGATTTCAGTCGTGGTCTGTCACACCAGGTCTTCTGGTTCGTTTTCTTTTTTTTTTTGAGTTGGAGTCTCACTCTGTCACCCAGATTGGAGTGTGGTGGCTGGGAGCGGCTGGGCTTGACCTGCTGGACTCCGATGATCCTTCTGCCTCAGCCTTCCAAGTAGCCAGAATTACAGGCATGTGCTACCACACCTGATGGATTTTTTGATTTATTGTAGACATGAAGTCTCCCCAAGTTGTCCAGGAGGGTCTCAAAACTGGGTCTCGGGCAATCCACTCACCTCAGTCTCCCAAAGTGTAGGATTACAGGCTGAGCCACTGAGCCCCACTTCTAGTTCGTTTTTGATGAAGGATCAAGGCCAGGCATCGGGACTCAGCCTCACCATCCCAGTGCTTTGGGAGGGTGAGGCCAACTGCCAGCAAAAGCCCATGAGCCAATTCCTCCCCAGGCAACCCAGGGAGACCTCAGCTCTATCCTCCATCACAAATAAGCCTGGCATGGCGGTGCACACCTGTCATTCTGGCTCTTTGGAAGGCTGGAGAAAGGGTTGCTGCCGGCCAGCCTGCAGAGGCAGCATTGCCCGGGAGCAAGCCCCTACCCTCCAGCCTGGGTGACGAAGTGAGACTCCAACTCAAAGAAAAATAGGAAAAAAAG
>NW_007151790.1:0-2263 GCF_000164805.1 Carlito syrichta | reverse complement strand
GTGTTGGTGATTATTATTAATTGGAGTTGGAATACCACTCTGTTGCTCAAGCAGGCACACAGTGGCATGCTCACAGACACTGTGAACTCCACATCCCAGGCTCAGGTGATACTACTGCCTCGGCCCCCCGAGTGGCTTGTACCACAGGCCTGTGCCACCAAGCCCGGCTAACCTTTGGATTTATTTTTGATGGCTGAGATGTGGTCTCATTTCCTGTCCCAGGATGTTGTGGAACCAGTAGATTCAGGCCATTCACTCACCTGGGACTCCCAAGTGCCAGGATGCCAGGCTGAGAACCTGAGTCTGGCATGTGGTTGTGCTGGTGGTGGTGGTTGATATTATTATTGAGTTAGAGTCCCACTCTGTCACCAAGGCCAGAGCACAGGGGCCCACTCTCAGCCACCACAGCCTCCACTGGCTGGGCTCCAGTGATCCTCTTGCTGCAGCCTCCCAAGGGGCTGGAATGACAGGTGTGCACCACCACACTAGGCTCACTTTTTTCACTTCTTGTAGAGACGAGACCTCGCCAAGGGGCCTGGGCTGGTCTTGAACCCAGGGGCTCAGGTCATCATCTCACATTGGCCTCCCAGAACGCTGGGATAAGAGGCATGAGCCCCAGCACCCACCCTCCTCACCTCTATTGTGACCACACCACGAGGTCACTCCCTTCTGATGACAGGGGACCCCAGAGAATGCAGCCAGAATTGCCCACTGAGCCTCCCCAAGAGGAGTTCCTAATGCAGGGACGTGTCTCTGCCTGGGTGTCCACTCCTCCATCTGCCTCATTCCCCAGGGTCCGCTGGCACGCTCCTCCCAGGGGCTGCCTCAGGGAAAGGGAGGGCATAACTATCAAACCTTTGTGGGGATGGCTGGGTGATGCACGTCTGTTTCCTTGGCACTCGGGGAGGCTGAGAGGGGTATCTGACCATAGCCAAGGATCTCGAGACAAGGGTGGACACCATAGCAAGTCCTCATCTCGACCCCAAGAAAAACAGAGAAAACCTTGGGAGAGGCCAATCCTCAGGGGAGGATTGCCTCCAGCCCAGAGTTCAAGACTAGGCAGGAAGCCCAGGATGTGGACCAAATGGAAAGCCCATGATTGCAGCAGTTTGGGAGCTCAGGTAGAGAGGATGGCTCAAGTTGGGTAGTTTGAGAGCAGCCTGGCAACCTAGTGAGGAGAGAAAAGAAAAGAAAAGAAAAGAAAAGAAAGAAGGAAAGAAAGAAAGATAGATAGAAAGAAAGAAAGAAAAAAGAAATCCATTCTTTTGCAAACATGTTGCCCCAGACCTTCTCTCCCATCCCTCTCACATGTGAGGGTCCCCCAGCTCAGCACCTTCCAGCCCAACCCAGACCAATGCCTTCCCCCACTTTGGTGCGGGAGTTTCTTAGACACCTTGTCCACATTTCCTGCCAACTATCCTATCTGAGGTGAGAAATGTGCCGCAGGGCAGGGTTTCCTGCCGAGTCGGCAAATGAGGAACATTTGCCAAGAAAGTTCAGGGACACATCCCTCACCTGAGAGCCATTCTTCTCGCCAGTTCCATTTTCTTGGCTCAAAAGGCCAGTCACCTTGTGTACACAGAACACACAGTTGAGAATTTGTGCACGATTCTGATGTTTTTGGAGACAGGGTGTGGCTCTGTGGCCCAGGCTTAAAATTGCAGGCTTTGGTGATCCACCCACCTCAGGCTCCGAATTGGCCAGGATGACAGGAACCTGGACCCCAGATCCACAGTTTGAGTGGGTGCAGAGATGGGGTCTCCCTGCATGGTTCAGCTTGGCGTTGGGCTCCTAGGCTCCAGCCATCCTCCTACCTCAGGCTCCCAGAGCACTGGGATTCCAGGCATGGGCAGCCATGCGAAGCTTTCTGGTTTGTTTTCAATGAAGGATCAAAACTGGGTTCAGGGGCTTAGCCTCATATTTCAAGCACTTTTGGAGGGCTGAGACCCAATCGAGCAAAGTGACAAGACCTCATCTCTACCTTCCATCCCAAATGAGGTGGGTGTGGTGGTGTGTGTCTGTGGTTCTGGCTCCTCAGAAGGCTGGGGAAAGGCTCGCCAGAGCCTGGTGGGCTAATACTTTTGTAGCCTGGAGCGAACCACTACCCTCTAGACTGGGTGATGAAGTGAGAATCCAACTCAAAAAAAAGGAGAAAAGGAAAAAAAAGAAGAGCATCTATTTTTTGCATGGAGTTGGCATTATCGTGAACAGACAGAGATCAATTGGGAAAGGTGCCCCAGACTTGGGAATAGAGTTTCTGTAA
>NW_007151789.1:0-698 GCF_000164805.1 Carlito syrichta | reverse complement strand
CTAGGCTCATTTTTTTCACTTCTTGTAGAGATGAGGCCTTGCCAAGGGACCTGGGTTGGTCTTGAACCCAGGGGCTCAGGTCATCATCTCACATTGGCCTCCCAGAACGCTGGGATAAAAGGCATGAGCCCCAGCACCCACCATCCTCAGCTCTATTGTGACCCCACCACGAGGTCCACTCCCTTCTGATGACAGGGACCCCAGAGAATGCAGCCAGAATTGCCCACTGAGCCTCCCCAAGAGGAGTTCCTAATGCAGGGACGTGTCTCTGCCTGGGTGCCCACTCCTCCATCTGCCTCATTCCCCAGGGTCCACTGGCACACTCCTCCCAGGGGCTGCCTCAGGGAAAGGGAGGGCATAACTATCAAACCTTTGTGGGGATGGTTGGGTGATGCACGTCTGTTTCCTTGGCACTCAGGGAGGCTGAGAGGGGTATCTGACCATAGCCAAGGATCTTGAGACAAGGGTGGACACCATAGCAAGTCCTCATCTCGACCCCAAGAAAAACAGAGAAAACCTTGGGAGACGCCAATCCTCAGGGGAGGATTGCCTCCAGCCCAGAGTTCAAGACTAGGCAGGAAGCCCAGGATGTGGACCAAATGGAAAGCCCATGATTGCAGCAGTTTGGGAGCTCAGTAGAGAGGATGGCCCGAGTTGGGTAGTTTGACAGCAGCCTGCCAATCTAGTGAGGAAAGAAA
>NW_007151788.1:0-762 GCF_000164805.1 Carlito syrichta | reverse complement strand
AGGGGCTCAGGTCATCATCTCACATTGGCCTCCCAGAATGCTGGGATAAAAGGCATGAGCCCCAGCACCCACCATCCTCAGCTCTATTGTGACCCCACCACAAGGTCCACTCCCTTCTGATGACAGGGACCCCAGAGAATGCAGCCAGAATTGCCCACTGAGCCTCCCCAAGAGGAGTTCCTAATGCAGGGACGTGTCTCTGCCTGGGTGCCCACTCCTCCATCTGCCTCATTCCCCAGGGTCCACTGGCACGCTCCTCCCAGGGGCTGCCTCAGGGAAAGGGAGGGCATAACTATCAAACCTTTGTGGGGATGGTTGGGTGATGCACGTCTGTTTCCTTGGCACTCAGGGAGGCTGAGAGGGGTATCTGACCATAGCCAAGGATCTCGAGACAAGGGTGGACACCGTAGCAAGTCCTCATCTCGACCCCAAGAAAAACAGAGAAAACCTTGGGAGAGGCCAATCCTCAGGGGAGGATTGCCTCCAGCCCAGAGTTCAAGACTAGGCAGGAAGCCCAGGATGTGGACCAAATGGAAAGCCCATGATTGCAGCAGTTTGGGAGCTCAGGTAGAGAGGATGGCCCGAGTTGGGTAGTTTGAGAGCAGCCTGGCAATCTAGTGAGGAAAGAAAAGAAAGAAAGAAAGAAAGAAAGAAAGAAAGAAAGAAAGAAAGAAAGAAAGAAAGAAAGAAAGAAAAAAGAAATTCATTCTTTTGCAAACATGTTGCCCCAGACCTTCTCTCCCATCTCTCTCACATGTGAGG
>NW_007151787.1:0-665 GCF_000164805.1 Carlito syrichta | reverse complement strand
GGTGTATCGGCAGGCAATTGGGCAGTAGATTTGGGAGGATGAGGTGGGGGGATGCTGGGGCAGCCTTGAGCATGTAGCAAGACCTCATCGCTCCCGATAACGCAAACCATCAAGTCGTGCATGGTGGCGCACATGGTCCCAGCTACATGGAATGTGGTGGCCTCCGTCCTGGGGTGTGCCTTTGTGTCGACTTGGCCTACAGCACTTGTGAGTCCAGGTTGGGCACTGTGGTACATGGCCATCAGCCCCGGACCCTGGAAGGCCAAGATGGGAGGCTGCTTGAGCCCTGGGGTCAGATACCAGACTGGGCGATATGGCCAGACCTCGTCTTGGCAAGAAGGCCCCAAAACTAGTCAGACGTGGTGGGCCCTGGAGTCCAAGCTTTTGGAGAGCAAGGCAGTAGAACCGCCTGAGCCCTGCAGGTTGAGTCCCTGGATGCCACGATCATGCTGCAGTGTCCCAACCCAACATCAGAGACTCCAGAGACAATATGGTGCCTCCTATAGGTGTCACGATGGGTGTACACAGTTCCCTGGGGAAAGGTCTACGTGAGCCTGGGATGATGGAGTGATTGGGAGAGGAAGGAACCCTCACCCCAGCAGAAGGAGGCAGACCAGGCGACCGGAACCTGGGCTGGCAGTGGCCTTGCTTGTATACCTTGATGG
>NW_007151786.1:0-830 GCF_000164805.1 Carlito syrichta | reverse complement strand
TTCCAGCCCCCAATCACACCCAATGGCTTCCCCTCTTTGGTGTGGGAGTTCCCAAGGTCCCATGATTTGTCGGCTCTCCTCTCCGAGGTGAGAAAAGTGCCCCAGGCAGACTGAACTTTGGACTCGGCAATGAGGACCTTCTGCCAAGAAAGGCCAGGGACACCTCCGTCACCCGTGTTCATTTCTTCCCCCAAATTTCATTTTTTCTGGCTCAAAAGACAGTCGTCCTTTGAACACACCATGCATAGTTGAGAATCTGTGTATGATTCTGATGTTTTTGGAGAAAGGCTCTGGCTTTTTGGCCCAGACCGTCATTCACTGCCAGTCTCGAAATGGCAGGCTCCGGCAACCCTCCCACCTCAGCCCTTGGAGTGACCAGGATGATGGGCATCATGACCCCAGATCTGTTCTGATGGGGGTGGAGAAGGGGTCTCCCTGAGTGGCCCAAGCTGGCTTTGAGCTCCTGTGCTCCAGCCATCCTCCCACCTCAGCCTCCCAGAATGCTGGGAATCCCAGGCATTGGCCACCATGCCAAGCCTTCTTGTTCATTTTCGATGAAGGATCGAGACCAAGTTTGGTGGTTCAGCCTCATCATCTCAGTGCATGGAGAGCGAGGCCAGTGGATGGCCTGAGCCCAGGGATTCGAGATGTGTTCTGGAAACCTTGTGAGACCTTGTCTCTACCCTCCATCCCAAATGAGCCAGGCATGTTGGCGTGCGCCTGTTGTTCCATCTACTCAGATGTCTGGGAGTGGAAGTCTTGCAGGACCCCATGGGCCGAGGCTGCCGTGGCCTGGAGCGAGCAAGCACCCTCCAGCCTGGGTGACGCAG
>NW_007151785.1:0-754 GCF_000164805.1 Carlito syrichta | reverse complement strand
AATTCAGCTAGTTATGTCTGCTTTCAAATAAAGTCAGCTGTTTAAGACAGCTAGCTAGGTAGTTAGCTAATGGGTTAAGTCAGCAGGTTGAGTCAGGTAGTTAGCTAGTTAACTAACAGGTTATGTCAAATGGTTGAGTCAGTTAGCTAGCTAGTTAGCAAACGGGTTGAATCAGCTCATTGAGTAGGCTAGCTAGCTAGTTAGCTAACGAGTTAAGTCAGCTAGATGAGTCAGCTAGATAGTTAACTAACGAGATAAGTCGGCTGCTTGAGCCACCTAGGAAGCTTATTAGCTAATGAGTTAAGTCAGATGACTAAGTCAGCTAGCTAGCACGTTAGATAATGAGTAAACTAAATAGTTAACTCGCATGTTAAGTCTGCTGGTTAGCTAGGAAGCTAACTATTTAAGTCAGCTTGTTAGCTAGGTAGCGAGCTATTTTGCTAACTTTTTAAATCAGCTGGACTGCGAGGTAGCGAGCTAGTTAGCTAACTATTTAAGTCAGCTGTCTAGCTAGTAGCTAGCTAACTAATTAGCTAATTAAGTCAGTTGGCTTGCCAGCCGGCTAGCTATATAGAAAGGTAGTTACGTCATTTGGCTAGCCAGCTGGATAGCTGGTTAATTCAGCTAGTTAAAAGAGCTGGCTAGCCTACTGGCAAGGTAGGTAGCTAGCTAGTTAAGTCAGCTAGATAGCTATCTGGCTAGCTAGTGATGTCTTCGAGTTAAGTCAGCTGCCTATCCAACTGGTTAGCTGGTT
>NW_007151784.1:0-864 GCF_000164805.1 Carlito syrichta | reverse complement strand
TAGGCTAGCTAGCTAGTTAGCTAACGAGTTAAGCCAGCTAGATGAGTCAGCTAGATAGTTAACTAACGAGATAAGTCGGCTGCTTGAGCCTAGGAAGCTTATTAGCTAATGAGTTAAGTCAGATGACTAAGTCAGCTAGCTAGCACGTTAGATAATGAGTAAACTAAATAGTTAACTCGCATGTTAAGTCTGCTGGTTAGCTAGGAAGCTAACTATTTAAGTCAGCTTGTTAGGCTAGGTAGCGAGCTATTTTGCTAACTTTTTAAATCAGCTGGACTGCGAGGTAGCGAGCTAGTTAGCTAACTATTTAAGTCAGCTGTCTAGCTAGTAGCTAGCTAACTAATTAGCTAATTAAGTCAGTTGGCTTGCCAGCCGGCTAGCTATATAGAAAGGTAGTTACGTCATTTGGCTAGCCAGCTGGATAGCTGGTTAATTCAGCTAGTTAAAAGAGCTGGCTAGCCTACTGGCAAGGTAGGTAGCTAGCTAGTTAAGTCAGCTAGATAGCTATCTGTCTAGCTAGTGATGTCTTCGAGTTAAGTCAGCTGCCTATCCAACTGGTTAGCTGGTTAATTCAGCTAGTTTAGTCAGCTGTCTAGACAGCTGGTTAGGTAGGTAGCTAGCTAGACAAGTCAGCTTGCTAGCCAGCAGGCTAGCTGTTCAAGTCAGCTAGTTAAGTCAGTTGGCTAGCATGCTGGCTAGGTAGCTAGCTAGCTAGTTAAGTGAGTTGGCAAGCCAGCTTGCTAGCTTAAGTCAGCTAGGTAAGTCAGTTTTCCAGCCAGCTTACTAGATAGGGAGCCAGCTCTTTAATTCAGCTGGCTAGCCAGCTGACTAGCTGGGTAAATCAGTTAGTTAAGTCAGCTAGAA
>NW_007151783.1:0-812 GCF_000164805.1 Carlito syrichta | reverse complement strand
AGCTTATTAGCTAATGAGTTAAGTCAGATGACTAAGTCAGCTAGCTAGCACGTTAGATAATGAGTAAACTAAATAGTTAACTCGCATGTTAAGTCTGCTGGTTAGCTAGGAAGCTAACTATTTAAGTCAGCTTGTTAGCTAGGTAGCGAGCTATTTTGCTAACTTTTTAAATCAGCTGGACTGCGAGGTAGCGAGCTAGTTAGCTAACTATTTAAGTCAGCTGTCTAGCTAGTAGCTAGCTAACTAATTAGCTAATTAAGTCAGTTGGCTTGCCAGCCGGCTAGCTATATAGAAAGGTAGTTACGTCATTTGGCTAGCCAGCTGGATAGCTGGTTAATTCAGCTAGTTAAAAGAGCTGGCTAGCCTACTGGCAAGGTAGGTAGCTAGCTAGTTAAGTCAGCTAGATAGCTATCTGGCTAGCTAGTGATGTCTTCGAGTTAAGTCAGCTGCCTATCCAACTGGTTAGCTGGTTAATTCAGCTAGTTTAGTCAGCTGTCTAGACAGCTGGTTAGGTAGGTAGCTAGCTAGACAAGTCAGCTTGCTAGCCAGCAGGCTAGCTGTTCAAGTCAGCTAGTTAAGTCAGTTGGCTAGCATGCTGGCTAGGTAGCTAGCTAGCTAGTTAAGTGAGTTGGCAAGCCAGCTTGCTAGCTTAAGTCAGCTAGGTAAGTCAGTTTTCCAGCCAGCTTACTAGATAGGGAGCCAGCTCTTTAATTCAGCTGGCTAGCCAGCTGACTAGCTGGGTAAATCAGTTAGTTAAGTCAGCTAGAAACCAGCTGGCTAAATAATTAAGTCAGCTCAAGTCAGTTGAGTAT
>NW_007151782.1:0-4497 GCF_000164805.1 Carlito syrichta | reverse complement strand
AATAACCCTACCCAAGAACAGGGTTCGTTAAGATGGCATATATACAAATTTGGAGTCAGTTTGGCTAGAAAATGTAAATTTGAGGATTTGCATTTTTAGATTTTTCTCATTCCTCTTGTTCATTATTCTCATTGTTATTCTACTTAATAACAGAAGTGGAGGAGAGGATCTTGTTTTCTTTGACTCCATCTTCCTAAAGTTGGCAGCTTGATTGAGAAGTAACAGCTATTTTGACAAGATTTGCTTTGCTGTAAAAGAGCTATCTGGAAAATATTGGGTGGTCACAGTTTATGTGGCAGATGCACTACTGAAAGCATGTTATTATACAAAACACCCTGGCCCAAAACGACAACTGTTTTGGCTATCAGCTATGACAGTGGCTTCATGTGGCAATAGTGTAAACACAAGTTACCACTCATTTTGTCCCCATTCTTTGAAATATTGTTTTCTTATATTTCATATGAAGACTTGGCATTTTTTTCAAACTCATATATCAATTCAAATGTGATCATTTTTTCAAATTCAATCTGCATAAAGGGATTTATTTTATAAGAATTCACTTGAAGACATTACAAAGATTCAGCCCAACATGACCAAGTGTGGTGGCTCATGTCTGTAATCCCAGCAGTTTGAAAGGCCAAAGCAAGAGGATTGCTTGAGCCCCAAGAGTTTGGAACCAACCTGGGCAACATATGTGAGATGCTGTCTCTACAAAATAATAATAATAATAATAATAATAATAATAATAATAATAAGCCAGAGATAGTGGCATACACCTGTAGTCCCAGCTACTGGGAAGATTGACTGTGGAAGATTGCCTGAATCCAAGATTTTGAGGTTACACATAGTCATTATTGTGCCACTGCACTCTAGCCTGGGTGACAGAGTGAGACTCCCACTCAAAAAGAAAAAAAAAAGAGATTTAGCTCAACTTGTACTAAAGTAGTGAAACAAATAATGTGTGCTGTCTTCTGATATGTATTCTTTCTTTTTCTTTCAAAATCTTAGAAACCCTGGTATTTCAGCTTGACATTTGTCTGTCCAAAATAAAGATACTATTTCCCAGCCCTCCTTGAAGCTAGTGGTGGCCAAATGATTAAGTTTTGGCCAGTGGGATGCTAACGGAAATGGTTTGCACAATTTCCCGGTCGGGTACATCTTCTCCCTTTCTTTATCCTACTGCTGGATCATGGCCATGGCAGTCAGCTCTTCTTCTCTGCCGAGAAAAGGGGAGTATCATGGGGATGGTGGAGCAAGAAAATAGGAGGAGCCTGGGTACCAAAATTATGTCCTGCACAGAGTGGCCCCTACACTGCCTACCTTCAATCTGTTACATAAAAAAGAAATTGAATTGCTTCAGTGGTTTTGGTTAAATCACTAGTATTTGCGATATCTAGAGCATACATCTTATATTCTTTTTTTTTTGAGTTGGAGTCTCATGCCATCACGCAGGCTGGAATGCAGTGGTACACTCACAGCTACCACAGCCTCAACCTGCTGGGCTCAGGTGATCATTCTGCCTCAGCCTTCCAAGTATCTGGAATTACAGGCGCAAGCCACCATGCCGCGCTAATCTTTATATTTATTTTAGAAATGAAGTCTCACCAAATTGTCCAGGCTGATCTCGAACCCCTGGACTCAGGCAATCCTCTCACGTTGACCTCCCAAAGAGCTGGGATTATATATTTGAGCCATTGCACCTGGTCTTATATCATAATTAACAAAAATAGGTGAGTTATTCTCCTCTCCAAAGTGTAAAAAGATGCAAAGGATATTTACCTGGGGCAGCATGGTTTAGCAAAAAAAGCATGGCCTTTACCTTCTCATCAGACAACCTGGATTTGAATTTCAGTTTTTTTACCTACCAGCTGTAGTACCTTGACCAAGTTATTCAAATTCTTTGATACTCAAGATTTATCTATTAAACAATATAAAACAGAACAGAGTTAAAATATCTAATACAAGGGCTTGTGAAGAATGTAAGGGGGTCATGAATATAGAGTCCATGCTACCAACTAGGCACACAAAAATGGCTTTCTCCCCAGCTCTTCCATCAATTATTCAACTGTCTAATTTTCTACTTAGAGGGATAGTAGATATGTCCAAACTAAGTTTTCATCTCCCCAGGAATTTGCTCTACTCATCGTCTGCCTCATCTCACCTTACTAATCTCCATCTTCCCTTTCTTTGGAAGTAAAAACACTTGGAGTCATCCCATGTGCCTCTGTTTTTCTTCGTGTCCCCCACCCACCTGTCAGAAAATTTATTGGTTCTATATTCCAGATGGATCCAGAATCTAACCTCCTCACAGCATCTGCTGCTCCCACTCTGGTTAGAGCGACTAAAATCCTAGATAGCCCAAGGTTCCTAGCTCACTAAGAATTTCATAAATACTGTCCTAGTAGCATGGGCAATTCAGATATGTATTAATTAGATATTAAGGAAATTGTTCCATTATGAATGGTTTTAGCTCAACTGTTCCAATCAGAGGGATCTATTTGGGCATCTGAGAATGATGCACCATAGTTTTGTCTTATAATTGAGCATATACAACTTTACAAAGACTCTGTTTTACCGAAACATGGGTGGACATTAAGTGGGATGGAATTTTATTGCACTCTTGGCACACCTTGCACTTTGTAAATTAGTCTGTTTTCAGTTTTGTTTTTAAGAATTAAATGTTTGCAGCTGTCCACTGTGGCACTTATCTCCCTTCTGAAGGCTTCATTTTGATGCTTTGGAAAATGAAACTGGCTGGGAAGAGGGCAGACTCTGTATTCTATCATTTTTCCAACCTTAACAGGTTTCTTTTTTTCTTTTTATTATAAAGATGTGGGGCACAATTCAGGGTTAGGTATACAAATGTTGATTATGCAGGTACCCTTGTTGATGAGGAATAACATTCCCTACCCTAGCAGTTTCCTTCAACTGCCAATCCCACCTCCCCTCCCCTGACAGTTTCCCATTACTGCCAATCCCTTTCTTATAATATTATAATTGTTCAAGGTCCACTTATGAGTGAAAACATATAGTACTCTGTTTGTTGTTTTTGTGATAGATCACTGAGTATGTTTGACTCGAAATCCATCCAAGTTGCTGCCAAGTTCATATGTTTGTCCTTCTTTATGACTGCATAATATTCCATTGTGTGTATGTACCACATTTTTTTGTCCAGTCCAGCTTCACTGGGCAACATCGTTGGTTCCATGTTTTTGCTATTGTGAATAGAGCTGCAACAAACATACGTGTGTAGGTCAGGTATCTTTTTTGTAAAATGATTTGAGTTCCTCCAGGTATATTTCCAATAGGGGAATTGCTGGGACCCAAAATGTTTCTTAAAGAATCAGAGTGATGCATTTTTTTGTGATCAGAGTGGAACCATATTTATCTCTCTCTCTTTTTATTCATTTCTTTTTACTACAACAAGAGGAGCAATTCTGGGTAGATCTTGTCACCTCTAAAGCCCCAGCCATTGATCAAGTGAATTTAAACAATTTCATAAATAAATCACCAAGATTCTGCTTACCATCTTTGGCAAGAGTAAAATTCTAGTGCATCTCTTTAGAAATATCCTACACAGTTAATCTAATGTATCCAACAGTTTGACCCATCTCTTTCAGGTTGTGGTTTTTTTTGTTTTTTGTTTTTTGTTTTTTTGGGGTTTTTTTTGAGTTGGATTCTCACTCTGTCACCCAGACTGGAGTGCAGTGGCCGCTTCTGGCCATCGCAGCCTCGACCTGCTGGGCTCTGGCGATCATTCTGCCTCAGCCTTCCAAGTAGCTGGAACTACAGGCGCGCGCTACCACGCCCGGCTAATTTTTTGATTTATTGTAGAGATGAGGTTTCGCCTGCCCAGGCGGGTCTTGAACCCGCGGGTTCAGTCAATTCATCACCTCAACCTCCCAAAGGCGCGGGATTACAGGCTGAGACACCGAGCCCAACCCAAGTTGTGGTAATTTTTAACTTTTTTTCTGGTTATTGATCAATTTTTTTCTCATTTAGTTTCCCACCAGGAAAGACAAATGTTTCTGTATCACTAATGAAGTTAATTTCTAACATGGAACTTTCTCAAAACATTAAGACACACATTTATCCAGAAGGATGAAAGACAATGAAAGAAAAAGCTATGCTGAAGTAGGTTCTGAGGAAGCAACACAGATAGCATCACCATCTCCTCCAGATTTCTGAGGGATAAGAGCTTTTACTGCCTTTTCTGAAAATGCTCTGCACAAAGCTCCAAATAACCTTTGGTATTTCCTCTTAGAAATGTTCTTACAATAGAATAGCAGAATCATTCTCGATATGGCAGTATCAGGAGCAGGGACCCTGGAGTCAATTAGATCTGTGTTCATATCTAGGTATTGGGCAAAGTTATTTCACCTCTGAGTCTCATTTTTCTAATTTTTAATTTAGAATAATGACAAACAATCAATTGTTATTCTCAGTATTATGTATAATTATATAAATGTGTGTGTATATATATAAAAGAAGGTATGT
>NW_007151780.1:0-660 GCF_000164805.1 Carlito syrichta | reverse complement strand
TATCTATCTTTCTTTCTTTCTTTCTTTCTTTCTTTCTTTCTTTCTTTCCTCACTAGATTGCCCAGGCTGCTCTCAAACCATCCAACTTGGGCCATCTTCTTGGACTGGTCCTCCCAAATTGCTGCCATCATAGGCTTTCCATTTGGTCAACATCCTGGTCTTGCCTGGTCTTGAACTATGGGCTGGTGATGATCTGCCTGCCGAGGCCTGCCCTCACCCAAGGTTTTCTGGGTTTTGCTTGCGGTCCAGGTGGGGGCTTCCTATGGTGTCCAAACTGGTCTCAAGATCCTGGGCTCCAGCCATCTTCCCTTCTTAGCCTCCTCAAGTGCCAAGGAGACAGCCGTGATTTGCTCGAATGTCCATGACCTCCGAAGGTTTGAAAGTCACTCTCTCCCTTTCCCCAAGGCGGCCCCTGGGAGGAACGAGCAAGTCTACCCTGGGGAACAGGCAGGTGGTGGTCTGTGCATCCCCTCAGAGACACGCCCCTGTGCCAGGCACTTTACCTGGGGGATTCAGAGATCGACTCCAGATGACCTCTCCAGGGTCATGGGTCATCAGAAGGGAACTGATCTCACGTTTGGACCCTGAGAGGGTTGTGGAGGCCAGGCGCAGGGGCTAACACCTGTCATCAGAGCACTCTGGGTGGCCGAGGTGAGAGAA
>NW_007151779.1:0-823 GCF_000164805.1 Carlito syrichta | reverse complement strand
TTTTATGTTGTTTGTTAGAGATCCAGTCTTCAGCCTTCTGACTAAAAATAAATGCAAAATAAGGAATTATTCTAAAAAGTTCTCAAACATTTTGCTAGGACTGTGATTCTTATAACAGCATTAAGATCTAAGAAAATGAAACTCAAGTCTGAGGTCTTTCAACATTATTTGTACCCATATGATGGCTATTTATATTTGAAAGTTTCTGTACTAGAGATAAATCAACATTTTCATATAGTTTTCCAAAAAGATAACTGAGGTCAAAATTATGGGCTTTATAAATCACTGTGAGCAAATTATCTGGAACTTGAAAATAGGAAAAGATGACTGATTATTCTCTTGGTGCCAGGCTTATACTTTTGATTAACTTTATAATGACAGGTATTTTGCAACTGCATTGAAGCAGAGGTTAATTTATAGAGTTTTCTCTAGCAGAAATTCAAATAATTTTAGTGTAGTGGAACAGATAAATCAAAAAATTATAGATATTATAACCAGTTTTATATCCAATTCAGTTATCTTACTCTAACTTTTTTTAAATTAATCTGCCTATATTAGGTTAAAAATATATCCCAGTGGAATCTTCAAATGTTAGGTCAGACCCACTGGGGTAGAGTTGTGCGATTTGGTGCTGCATGAAAGATGCAAAGAATTGCACAGAAGTTAGATTGGAAAATATAGTTTATTTAGAAAGCAAATTAGAGAGAGAAAGATTCACCTCCCTAAAGTAGGGGAGGAGGCCAAGGCTAGGAAAGTGGCAACCTTAGCTCAATGAGTCACATGGTCAGACCTGGCTGCTTGAAGTCTAATTCTTTCTAAACTT
>NW_007151778.1:0-329 GCF_000164805.1 Carlito syrichta | reverse complement strand
ATTGATAAGGTTTAATCAGCAATCTGGGCTTCTATGTCGCCACATTTTTAGTGTGTTTTATGAAAGGGGAACCAGGAATATTGGGTTCCAATTCCACAAGAACTTTATGGGAGTTTTTCTCTTGATATCCAAGCAACTGGAATGCTAGGTCACCAGGAAATGTCTCAGCATCTAGCTGAGGATGTAGCAGGAATTTCAGTAATGGGAGTCCTTATATACAGAACAGTACACGACCTGTTGCTATGGAAGAATAAGGAATCTTGTTTACACGAGACCTCCATCCCAATAATCTACAGAGCGTACTGCTAAGATATAACCACCAATCAGGT
>NW_007151777.1:0-4717 GCF_000164805.1 Carlito syrichta | reverse complement strand
GGAGGTTTTTGACCGATTCTCTTGAGTTTTCAAGGTACACGATCATGTCATCTGCAAAGAGAGATAATTTGACTTCCTCTTTTCTTATTTCGATACCCCTGATTGCCTTCTTTTCTCTGATTGCTCTAGCCAGGACTTCCAATACTATATTGAACAGGAGGGGTGACAGTGAGCATCCTTGTCTTGTTCCAGTTTTCAGGGGAAATGGTTTCAATTTTTGTCTGTTTAGGAGTATGCTGGCTGTGGGTTTCTCATAGATGGCTTTTACTACTTTGAGGTATGTTTCCTGTATGGCTAGATGTTCGAGGGTTTTTATCAAGAAAGGGTGCTGGATTTTATCAAAAACCTTTTCTGCATCTAATGATATAATCATGTGATTTTTGTTTTGACATCCTTTGATGTATTTAAATACATTTATTGTTTTACAAATGTTGAACCAGACTTGCATCACAGGGATGAAGTCTACTTTGTCATAATGGATGATTTTTGAGATGTGTGGTTGAATCCGGTTTACTAGGATCTTTTTGAGAATTTTGGCATCTATGTTCATCAACGATATCGGCCTGTAGTTCTTTTTTGTTGGATCTTTACCTGGCTTGGGTATAAATGTGATGTTAGCTTCATAAAATGATTTGGAGAGGGTTCCATCTTTCTAAATAGCCTGAAATAGCTTCAGTGGGATTGGAGATTCCAGAAGCAAAACCTCAATTTTTCAATCAACTCATCATAGACAACCTATCACTGGGAAGAGGAGAACCTATTCAGTAAATGGTGCTGGGAAAGCTGGCTGACCACATGCAGAAGATTGAAACAGGACCCCTATCTATCCCCATACATAAAAATTAACTCCAAATGATCAGAAACCTAAATGTAAAACCTCAAATCATAAGAACCTTAGAAAATGAAGGACATACCCTCATGGAAATCTGAACTGGCATCCAATTCCTGAAAAAAAACTTGAAACCCACAGGCCATAAGGCATAAGATAGACAAGTGGGACCTCATTAAACTGACAAGCTTCTGCAAAGCCAAAGAAACCATCAAGAGAGCAGGAAGACAGCCTACAGCCTGGGAAAAAGTATTTGTTAACTCCAGGTCTGACAAAAGCTTAACATCTTGGATCTACAAGGAACTCAAATGTGCTGAAAAGAAAAAAACAAACAACCACATTATAAAATGGGCAAAAGGTATGAACAGACACTTCACAAAGGAAGACATCCAAGCAACCAACAAACACATGCAGAAATGATCAATCTCACTAATCATCAGGGAGATGCAAATCAAAACCACACTGAGGTACCACCTAACTCCAGTCAGAATGGCAATTATCAATAACTCAAAAAATAATCACTGTTGGAGAGGGTGTGGTGAAAAGGGAACACTCCTACACTGTTGGCGGGAGTGTAAATTAGTGCAACCTCTGTGGAAAGCAGTGTGGCAATTTGTAAAAGCTCTAAACATCAACCTCCCATATGACCCTGCAATCCCCCTACTGGGAATATACCCTGAAGAACTCAAATCACTCTATCAAAAAGATACCTGCACATGAATGTTTAATGCAGCATTGGTCACAATTGCAAGAACCTGGAACCAACCATACTGTCCATCAAAAGAGGACTGTATTAAAAAAATGTGGTACATGTACATGATGGAATACTATGCAGCCATAAAAAAGAACAAAATCATGAATTTCGCTGCAACCTGGATGGAACTAGAGTCTATAATACTGAGTGACCTCTCACAGAAACAAAGATCTGAGTACCACATATTCTCACTCGTATAGTGGACCTTGATCATCCAACGCACTACCATAAGAAAATGACTGACAGTGGTCAGAAAATATGGGTTGGGGATTGGGACTATTGGTATCTGTCTGGGGATGCGGAGACACCTGTTATCAACAAGGGGTCTAAATGAAGCTTATTTGTATACCTAACCCTTAACTGTACCCCACAATACCAAAATAAAAAGTATTGATAAAAAAAAGATCTGAATTTTTGTAACCTTTACTTCTCAATGAGTGCTGAACCATGCATAAGTCAGGCTCCTCATGCAATTAATGAGCTACATAGATTTTCCACATTCTTTAGTTGGGTGCTTTATTACATTTTATCTGTTTTAACATTAGCCAATGTCTGGTTTGTTGAAAACCCTACTCAGTGAAATAAAAGTAAAATTTACAAATTTCTAGTGAAATGTGGCTTTCAAATACGCAGTAATGCATTTCTTCTTACTTCACTCTGATGTCTGATTAGAGTTAACAGACAATATTTCTCTTGAAGTAATTGTTCTTCTATTAGTATCACTTGGTAACAGCTAAGTTTCTGAAGGTAACAGAACAGGTTTGTGCTGACTTGCTTCTATTGTCTTTTGCATTTAGGTACGATTAAGAGATTTATTTTCAGGACTTTGGGTGAGATTAAGAGATTTATTTTCAGGACTTTGAGCAGCCAATTAAAATGATTCTTTTTTAAAAAGAAGAAAATAAAAGTAGTTAAGAATGTAAATAGAAAACTTATAGAAACTTCTAAAATAAGCATATAGAACAATCTGCTATCCTACTTATAATTAATAATATGATATTTGATGTCACTTGTGATAATAAATTAAAGCTAAAAGTGAGTCACAGTGTGCACTCTATAAAGCTGATAAATCTTACAAATTGCTAGAGCAGGGTAAATCAAACTAACTTTTTTTGTAAAATAATTAAATTAAGCACAGAAAGAATCATAAAAATGTTCACATGCTTTGATCTCTATTTTCTCTATATCAAGGAAACAATTTAAAAGACTGAAACAAATTATACATAAAATTGTATAATAATAATAGATTTAACATAAAAATCAGTTAACTATTCAATGTCAAAGTTATACTTTAAGAAGTTAAGAGGGATTAGGCTGCCATGAAAAGCAATCTTGAAGATTTTATAATATGGAAATGGTAAACACATAATATTAGGTGAAATATATAGTTTACAAAATATGGGGTACACTCTGATTATAATTCACAAAATATGTTTGCATGTGGACAAAGATAAGACAACAATGTAAACAGGTGTGATAGTATGATAATAGTTATAATTAACTTGAAAAAAGTTATGATCAAAAGAAAAAATAAGAAAAGGATAAAACGTCTTAGTGTGTGGGGATTTCATATAGGTTTTTATTAATTGGGAAACATCTGAGGAAATTTTCACCCAATTTTTTCTTTTTTAATCTTTTTTTTAATTTTAAAATTGTGGGGAACAATTCAGGTTTAGGTATACAAATATTCATTGTGCAAGTACCCTGGTTGATGAGGTGTGTCCCCCTTTCCCCAGTCAGATTTCCACTACTGTCAATCCCGGCTCCCCATCTCCCCTACCCTTCTGCAGTTTTCTGCTACTATCAATCATTTTCTTATAGTATTGCAATAGTTGTTCAAGGATTACTTATGGGTGAGAACATGTGATACTCAGTTCCTTGTTTCTGTGAAAGATCACTGAGTATTATAGACTCAATTCCATCCAGGTTGCTGTGAAGTTCATGATTTTGTTTTTCTTTGTGGCTGCATAATATTCCATTATGTGTATGTGCCACATTTTTTTATCCAGTTCTTTTTTGATGGGCAGCATGGGTGGTTCCATGTTCTTGCTATTGTGAGCAATGCTGTAATAAACATATGTGTGCAGGTATCTTTTTTATTGAGTGATTTGAGTTCTTCTGGGAATAAGAGGATTGCAGGGTCATATGGAAGGTCGATTTTTAGAACTTTTAGGAATCACCACACTGATTCCACAGAAGCTGTACTAGTTTACACTCCCATCAACAGTGTAGAAGTGTTGACTTTTTGCCATATACTCTCCAGCTTCTGTTGTCTTTTAAGTTATTGATGATGGCCATTCTGACTGGAGTTAGCTGGTATCTCAGTGTAGTTTTAATTTGCACCTTCTTGATGACTAGTGAGGCTGAACATAGTTTCATGTATCTGTTGGCTGCTCATATGTCTTCTTTTGAGTAGTGTCTATTCACATCTTTTACCCACTTTGTAATGGGGCTTTTTTTTCTTTTTCTTTTCAGCACGTTTGAGTTCTTTGTAGATCCTAGATATTATTTCTTTGTCAGACATGGGGTTGGCATATATTTTACCCCAGTCTGTGAGCTGTCTCCCTGCTCTCTTGATGGTTTCTTTGGCTTTGCAGAAACTATTCACTTTGATGAGGTCCCACTTGTCTGTCTTTTCTCTTATGGCAGGGGGACTTAGGGTTTTGATCAGGTTGCCAGCTGCAATTTCCATGAATGTCTCCTGCATTTTCTAAGGTTCTTATAGTTTGAGGTTTTATGTTTGGGTCTCTGATCCATTTAGAGTTAATTTTTGTGTATGGGGATAGGTAGGGGTCCTGTTTCAATCTTCTGAATGTGGTCAGCCAGTTTCTCCAGCACAATTTGCTGAATAAGTTCTTGTCTCCCCAGTGGTTGTTGTTGGAGGCTTTGTCGAAGATGAGTTGGTTGAGAAATTGAGGTTTTGCTTCTGGAATCTCAGCTTTTTTCCATTGGTCTATATGCCTGTTCTTGTACTAATACCAGACTGTTTTGATTATTGTAGTTTTATAATAAAGTTTAAAGTCTGGGAGTATGATACCTCCTGCTTTGTTTTTTGTTTTTGTTTGTTTTGCTGAGGTTTACTTGCCTCTTCTTGGTCATTTATATTTCCATGTGAATTCCTGTATTGTTGTTTC
>NW_007151776.1:0-573 GCF_000164805.1 Carlito syrichta | reverse complement strand
CAAATACGGGACTTCTTCCTAAATGGTAACCACGAATCAGATTTTTGAAGTAGGAATCTGGGTAATGTGTGTCCTCACATACACTAAACTTCACTGCCTATTGCTAAGTAAGAATAAGGAATTTGCATTAATCGGATCCTCAATCGCTAAAAAGCTTAAGGTCACCTTGCTATGGGCTAAACACAAATCATGGTGTTTTCGAGCATGAATCTGGAAAATGGAGTCTTTATTTAGCGTCAACTACATGACCTTTTGGTAAGAAAGAATAAGGAATCTGGGTTACACGAGTCCTCAATCCCAAAAATCTACAGAGCACATTGGAAATTTCTAAAAAGAATCAGAGTTTCGAAGCAGGATGTATCTTATGAGAGTCCTAATATACAGGAAAATACACAGCCCCTTGCCAAGGAAGAAAAAGAATTGGGGTTATAGCAGTCCTCAGTTTTTAAAATCAACAGGCCATCTGCTGTGGGCTGAACAAGAATCAATTTTAAGACGCTGGGACATAGAAATAGCAGTCCTCATATGCAGATCATATGATCTTTAGCTAAGAGAACTAAGAAACCTGTTTTA
>NW_007151775.1:0-705 GCF_000164805.1 Carlito syrichta | reverse complement strand
AGCACACTCTGAGACATTTCGTTTAAGTCCAATGTCCTTTCAGGTCTGATTTCTCGTTTTTTTTTTTTTTTTTCAAGCTGGTAAATTAGTTTGCAGTTAGGGTCAGTTCCCCTGATCTGCTGTGAAGGACAGTTCAGAATAACCTCGGTTCAGAAGTTTAGTCTATGTCTTTATGAAGCTTGTCTCTCCCGTTTCGGTGTTGTTACCTTGAATCGCCAGCAGGTGGTGCTATCTCATCTGCTCGCCCCAGAGGGGGTGGGGCCGGACAGGAACAAGATGGCTGCCTGCCTCCGAGCAGGCAACAGGAGCCCCGCGCCGGGTGGGCAGGACAGTCTCCGTCGCAGGAGCGGTGGCAGCGATCCCAGCAGATCTTCCCTGAAGCGGTTTGATGTGGATCTCCTCCGGCCGGGTTGTGATGAGCTACCCGTGCCAGAGGCCGCGGCGGGCGCGGCGGCGGCGACGGCGGCGGCGGCGGCGGGAGCGCTGGTGGGGGGAGGGGCTGCGGCAGCAGCGGGAGAGGACGATGCAGTAAAAATGTCCAGTCCTTGCGATGTTCCAGTGATAGCGATGGCCGAGCTCTGTTTGAGGAGTAGGCTGCAATGCTGGGGTCCCCAGCCTCCCGGGGCCGAGAGTCAGAGACCCACTGCAGATCTCCCTTGCAGAGGGCTTCAGACACCGGGTTGCCAGGTCGCCATCTTGCCAAAA
>NW_007151774.1:0-724 GCF_000164805.1 Carlito syrichta | reverse complement strand
CCCGGGGGCGAGAGTCAGAGACCCACTGCAGATCTCCCTTGCAGAGGGCTTCAGACACCGGGTTGCCAGGTCGCCATCTTGCCAATCAGTCTAAATGTTTTAAGATATTTCAAAAACAGGCGTTTCATAGAATTGAATATTCAAATATTAATGTTTGGACATGTAGCAGTTAAATACTTTAAGTAGCAAGCAGTAGGGATTCAATACAAACTGAAGTAAGAAAGAGACTGACAAAATTTATTAGCTCATATAAATAAAAAACCAGAGGCTTGCACCTTCAGGCATGGCTTGATCAAGAAACTAAATCAATGTCATCAATACCAAACCCTGTGTTTAATCTACCTCTATGATCTACTTTTCTATTGGTTTCGTTTTCAGATATACTTTTACCTCTTTATGATGGCAAAATGATTATTAAGAGCTCCGGGTTGACATTTGTACAACACCAGGTTCAGAAATGATGAAAATAATCTCTCTGACTGGATGCAATGGCTCACACCTGTTATCCCAGCACTTTGGGAGGTCATGGTGGGAGGATTGCTTTGAAGGCAGGGGTTTTGAGACCAGCCTGAGCAACATAGTGAGATCCTATCTCTACAAAAATTTTTAAAAAATAAATAAAATCATCTCTCTTTCAAAATCCCCACAATTAGTTTTGGATAATTTTGAGTGAATCTTTCACCCATCCCTGGAATAATCATTGAAACCAGGGAATGTGATGTCT
>NW_007151773.1:0-4072 GCF_000164805.1 Carlito syrichta | reverse complement strand
CTGTTTATAATCCACATCGACAGGGAAATCAGGGCATCTTGCTGAGAATGAAAAGGAAATCGGGTTCTAGGTGTTCTCATTAAACGGAATCTACTGGGCCTCTTGAAAAGGTTAATCAGCAATCTGGAATTCTGTGTCCCTACATTTTTCAGAGCTACTTGCTCTGTGATATACTAAATCTTTCATTACAGATCCACATGATCTTTCTGGTCCTCTTGTTAGTTGTAATCAAGGATCTGGCCCTACACACCCTTTTCTGTCCTAGGAACATCTACGACCATAATAATGTTCCCCAGAATCAAAAGGCCTATTGGTACAAAATCCCTTGATTCAGGTGACATCAAACTACAGAAAATTCTTGTGGGCGGGCAGGTCGGAATTGGGATGTTGGTTTGTGAAGATTACACATTTTGGAGAGGTCTTGTGAAGGGGAACCAGGAATCTAGGATTCCAGTTCCCAAAGCATTATGGGAGTCTTTCTCTTGATACCCAAACAACTGGAATTCTCGGTCACCAGGAACTGTCGCGGCATCCTGCAGAGTGAAGCAGGAAGCTGGGTAATGGGAATCGTTATATACAGGAAACAACACGTAATATTGCTGAGGAAGCATTAGGAATCTTGGTTACATAAGTCCTCAATCGCAAAAACTACAGGCCGTCTCATAAGAGGTAACCAAGAATCAGGTTTTTGAAGTAGGAATCTGTGTATTTGTAGTCCTCACATACAGGAAACCTCACTGCCTATTGCTAAGTAAGAATAAAGAATCTGCATTATTCGTGTCCTCAATCCCAAAAAAATTCACGTCGCCTTCCTATAGGTTAAACACAATTCAGGGTGTTTTAAGCATGAATGTGGGGAAATGGAGTCCTTATATACAGGCAACTACATAAGAGTTAGCTAAGAAATAATAAGGAATCTGGGTTACACGAGTCCTCAATCCCAAAAATCTACTGGGCATCTTGGAAAGGGCTAAAAAAGAATCAGAGTTTCAAAGAAGGATCTATGTAATGAGAGTCCGAATATACAGGAAAATAAACGGCCCCTTGCCAAGAAAGAAAAAGAATCGGGGTTATAGCAGTCTTCAGTCCTAAAAATCAACAGGCCATCTGCTGTGAGCTAAACAAAAATCAAGGTTTAGAATATGCAACATAGGTAATAGCAACCCTCATATACAGAATCTACACGATCTTCTTCTATGGAGAAAGAAGAAACCTGTTTTACACAGTTCCTCCATCTCAATATCTACATGACATCTTGCTAAGGGCTAAACAAGAATCATGGTTTCCAAACAGGATTCTGTGGAAAGGGAGTCCTCATACAGGACACTACAGGGCCCCTCGCTAAGGAAGAATAAGGAATCTGTGATACACTAGTCCCCAATCCGAAAAATTCTCAGTGTGTCTTGCTACGGGATTACCAAGAATCAGGGCTTCGAACTCGTCTCATGTTTTGGAGATATTTGGCTTCTGGGTATTATGAATCAGTTATCTCAGGTGTCCAGCAACATTCTGTTCCTCTTGAGATTTGTAAACGGGTATCTGGTAGTACCAGTCCCTTATGTTCCTCGGGAAATCTAAGGCCAGATTCTCAGAACAAAATTATCTTCTTGCCATATTTGGATGTAACTCTGGTCTTAGAAGACCTTGGTAGTCCTTAAATTTCCATTTGTACTTTCATTTTGAGAGTGACCGAGGGTTTTGCAGTTGCCAAATATTTAGGACGAATTATTAAAATGTAACCAGGAATCATGGATTGCACGTCCCTGGGAAACATCTGGGCATCTGCATTTTTTATACAGTTTTGGAATCCACATAAACAGGGAAAATCGGGGCATGTTGCTGAGAACGGAAAGGGAATCCGGATCTTGGAGTTCACAATCGCCTAAATCTACAAGGTTTCTTGATAGAGTTTAATCAGCAATCTGGGATTCTATGTCGCAACACTTTTAGTATGTCTTTTGAAAGGGGAACCAGGAATATTTGGGTTCCAATTCCACGAGAATTTTATGGGAGTTTTTCTCTTGATATCCAAGCAACTGGAATGCTAGATCACCAGAAAATGTCTCGGCGTCTTGCTGAGAAAGAAGCACGAATTTCAGTAATGGAAGTCCTCATATACAGAACACTACACGACCTGTTGATACGGAAGAATAAGGAATCTTGGTTACACGAGGCCTCCATTCCAGTAATCCTCAGAGCGTACTGCTAAGAGATAACCACCAATCAGGTTTTGGGAGTACGTATCTGGAAAATGGGAGTCCTCATATATAGGACAATGCACTGTCTATTGCTAAGGAAGAATAAGGAATCTGATTTACACGTGACCTCAATCTCTGAAAACACTTCAGGGTTTCTTGCTAAGGCATAAACAGGAACTTGGGTTTTTGAAGCATAATCTTGGGAAATGAAATCCTCATATAGAGGCAACTGCATAGAATTTTCCTACGAAAGAATAAGGAATCTGGTGACATGTGTTCTCAAACTTCAAAAATCTACACGGCTTATTCCTAAGGGCTAAACAAGCATCAGGGTTTTGACGCATGTATCTGGGATAGGAAATACTCATATATAGGCAACTGCACTGCTGTTCCTGAAAATAAGGAATCTGGGTTATATGAGTCCTCAGTCCTGAAAATCTACAGGGCTATCTTGCTGACGGGTAAAGAAGAAACGGATTCGAGGCATGAATGTGGGTAATAGCATTCCCCATATACAGGAAATTACTTGGACTCTTCCTAAGAAAAAAGAAAAAAATCTGTTTTTCACGGTTCCTCTATTAATAAATCTACATGGTGTCTTACAAAGTGTTAAACACGAATCAGGTTTTCACAACAGGAATCTAGGGAAAGAGAGTCCTCATATACAGGACACTACACTGCCTCTAACTAAGGAAGAATAAAGAATATTTGTTGTACAAGTCTTCAATCCAAAAAATTTCCAGGGTGTCTGCTATGGGACAAACAAGAAACAGGACTTCACGCTCCCCAAATGTTTCGTAGCAATTTAGCATGCAGATATTATGAATCAGTTATTTCAGGATTCCAGCAACATTCTGTTCCTATTGAAAGTTTAAACGGGTATCGGGCACTCCAAGTTCATTCGGGTCCAGGGAAAAATTAAGGCCAGATTCCAGAACAAAAAGAATCTTCTTGCCATATTTGGATGTAACTCTGGTCTTAAGATGAACCCTGTAATCCTTCACCTTCCATTTCACCTCTTATTTTGAAAGGAGACAAGTGTTTTGCAATGGCCAATTTTTTAGTACGTATTTTTAAAGGTAACCAGGAATCATTTATTCCACGTCCCTAGGAACCTTCTGGGCATCTCTCTTTTTGTATACAGAGTTTGGAATCCACATCGACAGGGAAAATCAGGGCATCTTGCTGAGAATGAAAAGGGAATGCGGGTTCTTGGAGTTCTCAATCGCTGAAGTGTACAGGGCCACTTGATACGGTTTAATCCGGAATCTCGCCTTCAAGGTTCCCACCTTTTTAGGGTGTCATGTTAAAGGGAAGCAGGAATCTTTGTTTCCAATTCCCCAGGAAGCTTCTGGGAGTCTTTTTTTGATATCCAAACATCTTGAATTCTTCATCTCCAGGAAATGTCTCAGTGTCTTGCTGAGAAAGAAGCAGGAGTCTGGATAATGGGAGTAATCATATACAGGAAACTGCATTGCCTCTTGCTAATTATGAAAAAGGATTCTGGGTTACATGAGTCCTCAATCCAGAAAATCTACAGGACGTCTTCCTAAGGCCTAAACAATAATCCAGACATTGAGCACCCTCATGTTTTAGAGCTGTTTCTCATGTTGATATTAAGAAACTTTCTTTCCAGAGCTCCAGCAACATTCCGGTACTCTTGATAATTGCAAACGCGAATCTGGCACTACAAGTCCATTTAGATACTCGGAACCTCAGAGGCCAGATTACAGGACACATGTAATCATCTCGGATTTTTTGTATTTAAGCACTCTCTTCAGTGTTACCTCGTACTCCAGAAATTTCTGGTGCTCTAGCTGTTCGAAATTAGACTTAGGGTTGAGTTGTTCACTTTATTTAGGAGTTGCTTTTAG
>NW_007151772.1:0-766 GCF_000164805.1 Carlito syrichta | reverse complement strand
TTTAATCAGGAATCTGGCCTTCAAGGTCCCCCACCTTTTTAGGGTGTCATGTTAAAGGGAAGCAGGAATCTTTGTTTCCAATTCCCCAGGAAGCTTCTGGGAGTCTTTTTTTGATATCCAAACATCTTGAATTCTTCATCTCCAGGAAATGTCTCAGTGTCTTGCTGAGAAAGAAGCAGGAGTCTGGATAATGGGAGTAATCATATACAGGAAACTGCATTGCCTCTTGCTAATTATGAAAAAGGATTCTGGGTTACATGAGTCCTAAATCCCGAAAATCTACAGGACGTCTTCCTAAGGCCTAAACAATAATCCAGACATTGAGCACCCTCATGTTTTAGAGCTGTTTCCCATGTTGATATTAAGACACTTTCTTTCCAGAGCTCCAGCAACATTCTGGTACTCTTGATAATTGCAACGCGAATCTGGCACTACAAGTCCATTTAGATACTCGGAACCTCAGAGGCCAGATTACAGGACACATGTAATCATCTCGGATTTTTTGTATTTAAGCACTCTCTTCAGTGTTACCTCGTACCCCAGAAATTTCTGGTGTTCTAGCTGTTCGAAATTAGGACTTAGGGTTGAGTTGTTCAATTTATTTAGGACTTACTTTTAGGATGGAACCAGGAATCTTAGATTCAACGTCCGCAGGAATATTTTGGTCATCTTACTATTGGCATGCAAGAGTCTGGACATCAAGGAAAACAGGAAACATCTTGGCGTTTTGCTTAGAACGAAACAGAAATCTGGGTCACTGTGTCCC
>NW_007151771.1:0-746 GCF_000164805.1 Carlito syrichta | reverse complement strand
CTACCCATAGAAGTGCCAATTCGAATATAATCTCATCAGAAGATGTCCTTCATTCATGAGCTGTGCCCTCCTCAGGCTTAAAAACTGATGCCATTCCCGGACACCTTAACCAAACTACACTCACATCAACCCGGCCAGGCCTCTATTATGGTCAGTGCTCAGAAATTTGTGGGTCAAACCACAGCTTCATACCCATTGTCCTAGAATTAGTACCATTAAAATATTTCAAAGATTGATCAGCATCAATAACTTAATTAACACTGTGAAGCTTACATAGCATTAACCTTTTAAGTTAAAGACCAAAAGTATCAAACCTTTCCACAGTGAAATGCCCCAACTAAATATATCAACATGATTTACTACTATTTTAGCCGTGACACTAACTCTTTTCATTTTATTTCAACTAAATATTTCAAAACTAGTGTATCCCCTTAATCCAAGCTTAGTAGATATTAAATTACAAACGCTTAAATCCCCTTGAGAACTAAAATGAACGAAAATCTATTTGCCTCTTTCATTACCCCTACAATAATAGGCCTACCAGTAGTAGTACTAATTATTATATTTCCAATTACCTTATTTCCAACCTCAACCCATCTAGTCAACAACCAATTTATCTCTTTACAGCAATGGCTAATTCAACTAGTACTTAAAACAAATAATGTCTACACACAACAATAAAAGGCCGAACCTGGTCTCTAATATTAATCTCCCTGATTTTATTTATCGGATCCACAAACTTACTA
>NW_007151770.1:0-814 GCF_000164805.1 Carlito syrichta | reverse complement strand
ATTAAAATTCCACTTTACATCGAACCATCATTTCGGATTTGAGGCTGCCGCCTGATACTGACATTTTGTAGACGTAGTCTGACTATTCTTATATGTTTCTATTTATTGATGAGGGTCCTATCCCTTTAGTATTAATTAGTACAATTGACTTCCAATCAATTAGCCCTGGTATAACCCAGGAAGGAATAATTAATTTAATTTTATCCCTAATTACGAATATAACGCTCGCACTACTCCTGGTTTCAATTGCATTCTAACTCCCACAACTAAATATATACACAGAAAAATCTAGCCCCTATGAATGTGGCTTTGACCCAACAGAATCAGCTCGCCTACCTTTCTCTATAAAATTCTTCCTAATTGCTATCACTTTTCTCCTATTTGATCTGGAAATTGCTCTTCTCCTTCCTCTCCCCTGAGCTACCCATACAACAAACCTTAACCTTATATTAACTATAGCCCTAGCCCTTATTTCTATTCTAGCCCTAGGGCTCACATATGAATGAGTTCAAAAAGGACTTGAATGAACTGAATATGGTAATTAGTTTAGCTAAAATAGATGATTTCGACTCATTAGACTATGCACAATTCATAATTACCAAAATGCCATACATCTATATTAACCTTCTTCTTGCTTTCTTAACATCACTCCTAGGCATATTGATATATCGCTCACATCTCATATCTTCCCTACTATGCCTAGAAGGCATAATACTCTCAATATTTATTATAACCTCATTAACAATCCTAAATCTTCACTTCACCTTAGCTAATATAGTTCCAATTATACTCCTAGTCTTCGCAGCCTGTGAAG
>NW_007151769.1:0-761 GCF_000164805.1 Carlito syrichta | reverse complement strand
AGCTAATATAGTTCCAATTATACTCCTAGTCTTCGCAGCCTCTGAAGCCACTGTAGGTCTAGCCCTACTAGTGATGGTATCAAATACATATGGTCTAGATTATGTACAAAACTTAAGCCTTTTACAATGCTAAAAATTATTCTACCAACACTTATAATAATTCCATTAACATGATACTCTAAAAAACATACCATTTGAATTAACACTACAGCCCACAGCCTAATAATTAACTTCACCACACTTTCTCTATTAAACTATTTTCACAATACCAGTACAAATTTCTCACTCACCTTCTTTACTGACTCTTTATCAACACCACTACTAATCTTAACCACCTGATTACTCCCCTTAATAATTATAGCCAGCCAAAACCATTTATCAAAAGAACCACTTACACGAAAAAAAACTGTATATTTCTATGCTGATTATACTCCAAACTTTTCTAATCATGACCTTTACGGCTACAGAATTAATTTTCTTCTATATTCTATTTGAAACGACTTTAATTCCCACACTGATTATTATCACACGATGAGGAAACCAAACAGAACGACCAAATGCCGGCCTTTATTTCTTATTTTACACACTAATTGGATCCCTCCCCCTACTCATCGCTCTTATTTACACCCAAAATCTTCTAGGGACATTAAATATAACAATTAACACTCTTATTATACCGAACCTTCCCAACTCTTGGTCAAATAGTATCATCTGGTTAGCCTGCATAATAGCTTTCATGGTAAAAATACCACTATACGGAA
>NW_007151768.1:0-841 GCF_000164805.1 Carlito syrichta | reverse complement strand
TTCGTACAAATCATTAACATGCAACCAGGATCCATGGATTCCATGTCCCTAGGAACATCTGGGCATCTGCATTTTTGTACACACCGTTTTGGAATCCACGTGGACATTGAAATTCAGGGCATCATGCTGCGAACAGAAAGGGAATCCGTTTCTTGGAGTTCTCAATAACCTAAATCTAAAAAGTCTCCTGATAAGGTTTAATCAGCAATCTGGGCTTCTATGTCGCCATATGTTTAGTGTGTCTTTTGAAAAGCGACCAGAAATCTTGGGTTCCAATTCCTCAAGAACTTTATGGGAATCTTTCTCTTGATATTCAAGCAACTGGAATTCTAGGTCACCAGAAAATATCTCGGCGCCTTGCTGAGAATGAAGCAGGAATTTCAGTAATGGGAGTCCTCATATACAGAACACTACACGACCTGTTGCTACGGAAGAATAAGAAACCTTGGTTACACGTGGCCTCCATCACAAAATACTACAGATCGTCATGCTAATAGATAACCACCATTCAGGTTTTGGCAGTAGGAATCTGGATAATGGGAGCCCTCATATTCAGGAAACTGCACTGTCTATTGCTAAAGGAGAATAAGGAGTCTGGTTTACATGTGTCCTCCATCCCAACAAAACTTCAGTGTTTCTTGCTAAGGGCTAAACAGGAATTTGGGTTTTTGAAGCATAAACTAGGGAAATGAAATCCTCATATACAGGCAAATGCACTGACTTTTCCTAAGAAAGAATAAGGAATGTGGGTAACATGTTTTCTCAATCTCCAAAAACTATAAGACATCTTCCTAAGATCTAAACAAGAATCAAGCTTTTGACACATGTATCTGTGAACAGG
>NW_007151767.1:0-815 GCF_000164805.1 Carlito syrichta | reverse complement strand
CAATCCACGAACCTAGGAATTTTCTGAGCATCTCTCTTTTGATATACTGAATTTGGAATCCAAATCGACAAGAAAAATGAGGGCATCTTGCTAAGAATTAAAAGGAAATTCGGTTGTAGGAGTTCTCATTTTCCAGAATCTTAGGGCCCCTTAATGAGGTTAAATCAGCAATCTGGGCTTCTGGGGCCCTACGTTTTCAGAGCTACTTGCTCCGTGGATAGGCTAAATCTGTCATTACAGATCCTCAGTATCTTTCTGGTTCTCTTATTAGGTGTAATCAAGGATTTGGCTCTAGAAACCCTTTTGTTTCCTGGGACCATCTGTGACCATAATCATATACCCCCGAATCAAAAGGTATATTGGTACAAAATTCCTCGATTCAGGTGACCTCAAAGTACAGAAAATTCTTGTGGGTGGGCAGGTATGAATTCGGGTTTTGTGTTTGGAATATTCCACTTTTTGGGGAGGTCTTGTAAAGGGGAACCAAGAATCTTGGATTCCAGTTCCCAAAGAACATTATGGACGTCTTTCTCTTCATATACACAAAACTGGAATTCTTGGTCACCAGGAACTCTCTCGGCATCCTGCAGTGTGAAGCAGGAAGCTGGGTAATGGAGCTCGTCATATACAGGAAACTACTCATCATATTGGTAAGAAAGTATAAGGAATCTTCCTTATATGAGTCCTCAGTCCCAAAAACTACAGGCTGTCTTCCTAAGACGGAACCACTAATCAGGTTTCTGAAGTAGGAATCTGGGTAATGGGAGTCCTTACATAAAGGAAACTTCACTGCCTACTGCTAATTAAGAATAAGG
>NW_007151766.1:0-1351 GCF_000164805.1 Carlito syrichta | reverse complement strand
AAAATTGGTCTTAAGATGAACTTGGTAATCCTTAAATTTCCGTTTGTACTTTATTTGTAGAGGGCCCGAGGGTTTAGCAGTTGCCAAATATTTAGTACAACTTATTAAAATGTAACCAGTATCCATGAATTCCACGTCTCTAGGATACATCTGGGCATCTGCATTTTTGTACACAGGGCTTTGGAATACACATGAACAGGGAAATTCAGGGCATCTTGCTGAGAACAGAAAGGGAATAGGGTTCTTGGAGTTCTCAATCGCCTAAATCTACAAAGTCTCTTGACAAGGTTTAATCAGCAATCTGGGCTTCTATGTCGCCACATTTTCAGTGTGAGTTTTGAAAAGGGACCAGGAATCTTGGGTTCCAATTCCTAAAGAACTTTCTGGGATTCTTTTTCTTGATTTCCAAGCAACTGGAATTCTAGGACACCAGGAAACATCTTGGCGACTTGCTGAGAATGAAGCAGTAATTTCAGTAATGGGAGTCCTCATATACAGAACACTACACGACCTGTTGTTATGGAAGAATAAGGAACCTTGATTACAAGAGGCCTCCATCCCAAAAACCTACAGACCGTCTTGCTAAGAGATAACCACCATTCAATTTTTGGGAGTAGGAATCTGGATAATGGGAGTCCTCATATACAAGAAACTGCACTGTCTATTGCTAAAGTAGAATAAGGAATCTGGTTTACATGTGTCCTCCATCCCAATAAAATTTCAGGGTTTCTTGCTAAGGGCTAAATATGAATTTGGGTTTTTGAAGCATGAACTAGAGAAATGAAATGCTCATATACAGACAAATGCACTGACTTTTCCTAAGAAAGTAAAAGGAATGTGGGTGACATGTTTTCCCCATCTCCAAAAAAATATACGGCATCCCCCTAAGATCTAAACAAGAATCAAGCTTTTGACTCACGTATCTGTGAACAGGAGTACTCATATACAGGTAGCTGCACGGCTGTTGCTAAAAATAAGAAATCTGTGTTATACGAGTCTTCAGTCCTGAAAACCTACAGGGCATCTTGCTGATGGCTAAAGAAGAATCAGGGATTCGAGGCATGAATGTGGGTAATAGCAAACCTCATACACAGGAAACTACATGGTCTCTTGCTAATAAAAGAGAAGAAATCTGTTTTCCTCGGTTCCTCTATTAAAAAATCTACACGACTTCTTACTAAGGGCTAAACGAGAATCAGGGTTTTGAAACAGGAATCAAGGGAAAGAGAGTTCTCACATACAGGACACTACATGACCTCCAACTAAGTTCGAATAAAGAGTAATTATTGTACGTGCCCTCAATCCAAAAAATTCCCAGGTTGTGTGCTATGGGGACAAACAAGAAACAGAT
>NW_007151765.1:0-873 GCF_000164805.1 Carlito syrichta | reverse complement strand
CCCAAGAGCAACGAGATTTATAAAGCAAAGGCTAAGTAAACTAATAAAGATATTGACTCTAACACAATCATAACTTCGGATTTAAATACCCCATTAACAACCCTAGACCAAGCATTGAGGCAAAAAATGAATAAGATCAGAAACCTGAACTTGACACTTGATCAAATGGGTTTAGTAAATACATACAGAACACTCCACTCAAGAACCATGCAATATACACTCTACTCACCACATGGAACATACTCCAAGATTGACCACATCCTCAGCCATAAATCAAGCATAAACTAATTCCATAAGACTGGAATGTCATGTATCTTCTCAGACCACAATGGAATAGAAACAAATACTGCCACCAATAAGATCCCCCAAAACACAGACACCAAACAGCATACTACTGAATGACTCCTGAGTCAACACAAAAATCAAGACAGAAATGGAAACATTCCTGGAAAAAAATAAAAATAAAGATACATCTTACCAGAATCTCTGGGATCCCATGAAATCCAAAATAAGAGAAAAATTTATAACTCACACACACACATTAAGAAAACAGAAAGATGGAAGACAGTGACGAAGAAGTGTGTGTCTCTGTGTAAGTGATGAATTTGCAGGTGGTGTGTGTGTGTAAGTGGATGTGTAAGTGTCTGACTGAGTGGGGACTCAGGAACTAGCAGTCCAAGCTCTCCAGGTGAAGTGGCCACTGCTGCTGCTGCTCCAGCCCCAACGCTTTCCTTAGTGGCATAAAGCAAGTGCCATTTTGGGGAGTCAATAGGGCACACTTACGAAGAAAGCCACAGAGAATGGCTGCCACTTGGTGACTGGAGCCCAGTCGCCCCACCACCACCTTAAATGCCAGGCCAGAGACTGGCAGTG
>NW_007151764.1:0-3773 GCF_000164805.1 Carlito syrichta | reverse complement strand
CCAGTCTTGTCTCCTAGATGGCAAGCTACTTAGCACCTGGAGATGACTCACACTGTTCTTATTGCCCATGTTCAAAAATGCACATGCCAGCCATCCAGACTATGCCTCCTAGTGAAGGCCCCCGCTGCACTGAAGTAGCCTGTGCTGAAAGTCACGGAGGTCTCAGCTCTAGGAATAGAGAGGGAGAGTCAGAAGACTCGGAAGATCCATGAAGGAGACTTCATGTGCACCTTTGATAATCAGGCATAAAAATATTCAGTGGGTGAAAATGCCATATTAACAAGCAAAAACAACAAAGATAAGAAAAAATAAACGAGAAGAAAGGATCATTAAGAGACTCAGTTCTCCATGACCATCTCAATGTCCTAATTTGGAGGTTGGATAAAGAATAAGATGGAAGTGAAAAGGACCACGCATTTCAGAATGATGGGCTGGCTCAAGAGGAGACTGATCCTGATGTCTGAAGTAACGGACGCTTTTCTCCCTGTGTGTCTCTCCGCTGTGAACCACATAGGAGTGACCGTCACACCCAGACATGTGGGCTATAAGGATGCCCCAACAGGAGGCCTTGGAGTGGGCACAGGGGCCCAGCCACAAGAGAGGCCCTTCCCACCTCAAGTGTTCAAAGGAACCTCTTAGAAAGAAAGATGATTTCCAGAAAGTTATTGATATCTATGTATATCATTTTTGACACATTTCAAAAATGTAAAAGGAATACTATTTACAGATATGGCAGTCAACTGTGTAACTGCTTTGGAAAAACATGAAAATCATATTACCTTTGAGTTAACTGCATGTTTGAAGACTATAATATCCATAGGGTATGCACGTGGTTTCGTGAGTCATCAACCAAAGAGGAAACATGTTGTCTCCACAGTAGACATACCAAGCCTCCATCACCACCAAGACCTGGATTACCTCCTTCATGTACTAGGACACTACACAGCCATTTTTCACCCTTGGGTGTTCCAGAATGACCTAGAAAAGGCAAAGACCAAGCCAATCTTGAATCTCTAGGAGAACTTGTATGCCTTAAAAAAAGTCTTATATTCTACAAGAAAGAGCAAAAGGACACTTGACAGAGACATGGAAGAAGCACATTTAGAATGAGGAACAGAGATGTGAGGAATTTCCTCATCTCAGCCTATGAAAAGATCATGTCTGCTGTCCATTAGAGGTCTGGAACCATATTTTCTCTTCCTTATTTACAGGAGAAATTCTTCTGGGCATCAACATATGAGACTTATGGAACCAAGACCTACACCAAAATTTCAAGTTGTGTAATACAGTCATCATTCAATTATGCTTTCATAACAGGATCAAGAGGTTGACTTTAATAAAATAAAATCCTATCAGCAGGTGTGTGGGTATTCCGATCCCCATCAGTAGATGAAAGATGAGCATCTCTAAAACTCCCCCACCTGCAGAAAGGCTTATCCCACCTGTCAGTGCTATCTCTGTTATGAACACAGATTGGTAAAAGTCCTGCCTAGCTGACTTCCTTGTTCCAGTCTTTCCATCTTTTCTCTACTCTACCCTCTTAGCTTGGGGGTACCACAGTTGTTGTTCAAACCAGAACTCAAAGGGCCTGCCTTCCACAAGATGATCTCCAGTCACCCGAGCAAGCAGTTCTCTGACTTTCATCTCCACTGCCAGGGCAGCAGCACTGGTGCACTTTATTACTGTTATTATGACATTGTAATATATAATGAAATAATTACACAGCTTACCATTAAAAAGAGGCACAGCTGGAGGTGGTAAATAAAATAATGAGTGGGTCATGCACAAACTAAAATAAGTGTCAGCTTCTGACCTAAAGTCTGCCACCAGATGCAGCTGTACAGTTGAAGTCCGTCAACTCACTTGCCACTCATGGACAGGGTTTTGATATGAGTCTGCAAGCAACTGACTTATGATGGCCTCTGTGCAGTCAAACCTCACTGCTAATGTTCATCTGTATTTACAGCCACTCCCCAGTGCGAGCATCACTGCCTCAGCCCCACCTCAAAGCACCAGGCATTAGATTCCTATATAGAGCCACAACCTAGATCCCTTGCATGTGCTCTTCACACTAGGGTTGGCGTTCTTATGAGAGTCTGATGCTACCACTGACCCGACAGGGGACGGAGGTCAGGCAGTCATGTTAGTGATGAGGAGTCGTTGTCAATACAGATGAAACTTTCCTTGCTTGCCCTCTGCTCACCTACTGCTGTGGGGCCTGGTTCCTAACAGGCCACACACTGTGGCCTGGAAGTTTTTTAAAGTGCTGTTCACCATTTGTATATCTCATTGAGTAAAAAAATTTGTTCATATGTGTTGCCCATTTTAAAATTGGAACGTTTGCATTTTTATTGAGTTGTAAGAGTTCTTTAAATTTTCTAGATATAAGGCCATCAGTATACACATACTTTAGTATCTTTCCCACTCTGTAGGTTTTTTTTTTAACTTTCTATATGGTGTCTTTTGCAAACAATTGTTTCTAATTTGATGAAATCTAATGTATCTCTCTTTTGTTTGATTGCTTACGCTGTTGACGTCCTATGTAAGAGATTCTTGCCCAATCCATGATCACAAAGATTTACTTCCATGTTTTCTTGTAAGAGTTTAATGGCTACACTTATTTTAGGTCTATGACCCATTTTGAGTTAATTCTTGGATATGATGTGAAGCAGGGGTCAAATTAATTCTTTTTTTTTTTTTTGAGGTGGAGTCTCACTCTGTCGCCCAGACTGGAGTGCAGTGGCCGCTCCCAGCCACCACAACCTCGCCCGCTGGGCTCCGGCGATCCTTCTACCTCAGCCTTCCGAGTAGCTGGACTTACAGGCATGCGCTACCACACCCGGTTGATTTTTTGATTTATTGTAGAGATGAGGTCTCGCTGCCCAGGCGGGTCTCAAACCCGCGGGCTCAGGCAATCCATTCACCTCAGCCTCCCAAAGGCGCGGGATTACAGTCTGAGCCACCGAGCCCGGCTCATCAAATTAAATCTTTTGCATGTGGATACTCCGTTGTCCCAGTACTGTGTGTGAAAAAGGATAAAATCCCACAGAGTGATTTTAGTCCCTTTGTCAATCAGCTGGCATGAATGACAGGTGTCTTGCTGCGCTTCTTGTGTTTGTATAAATCTATGTGTTCACCTCTATTCCATGTGGCCTTGATTACTACAGCTTTGTTCCAAGTCTTGAAATCAGGAAGTATAAACCCTCCGACCTTGTCTTCCTTATCAAAATGCTTTTGACTATTAAAAGGGCATAACATGAATTTTTTTTTTTTTTTTTTTTTTTTTTTTTTTTTGAGTTGGAGTCTCACTCTGTGTCACCCAGACTGGAGTGCAGTGGCCGCTCCCGGCCACCGCAGCCTCGACCTGCTGTGCTCCGGCGATCCTCCGCCTCAGCCTTCCAAGTAGCTGGAATTACAGGCATGCGCTACCACGCCCGGCTGATTTTTTGATTATTGTAGAGATGAGGTCTCGCTGCCCAGGCGGGTCTCGAACCCGCGGGCTCAGGAAATTCGCTCACCTCAGCCTCCCAAAGGCGCGGGATTACAGGCTGAGCCACCGAGCCCGGCCATGAATTTAATATACCCAATGAGCAACCATTTCAACATTGCCTGAATCTCATGTTTTTCTAGTGGTTCACTTAACTTACCCTCTAATCACTAGCCAAGAATAGAACCGGTTTCTCAGAGGTAGTTATTCATAATTGCTTTACAGCCCCCCCTCCCAGCTTGTTTTGTCCTAATTCACTTTTCTGTTTCAAGTATTTGCCTCCACC
>NW_007151763.1:0-1042 GCF_000164805.1 Carlito syrichta | reverse complement strand
TATTCATAATTGCTTTACAGCCCCCCCTCCCAGCTTGTTTTGTCCTAATTCACTTTTCTGTTTCAAGTATTTGCCTCCACCCATAAGAGCCAAGTTAACCTAATCAGCCCTTTGTGACTTTCATGACAGACACAGACCCCACCACCATGGCAGCAGTCAAGTGGCTAATCTACCCAACTGCCTGCTGTCCATTACCTGATGTCAGTACCTGCTCTTACCTTCCCCTTCGTGATGATGTGGAGCAGACCACCACCCAATTGTCTTAATGACCTTCCCCATCAAAGGGAAAGGTTAAAAGGACTTGACTATGAGCAGCCATTGCCATGGCCTTGCTTAGCTATGGTGTGGCCAAGTGTTCTCTGAGCTATGGCCAGGCCATGTTTTCTTAAGCTTTGACCCCCTCCCCTGCCTTCGGGAGGTGAATCTCCTCTCTCTCTCTCTCTCTCTCTCTAATTTAGTCTCTAAATAAACTATGTTTTCTAATCTACCTTCTGTGCAATTCTTTGCATCTTTCATGTGGCATCAGATCACACAAAAGACACTCACAACACGACAGGCCTGATCTAACATTCTGGAGGCACTGGTGGGAGTGGGACCCTAACATCTCTACTGGGACACTTGAGTTTCCATACAAATTTAGGAGTAGTTTGTCCATTACTGCAAAAATACAGCTGGGATTTTGGTAGGATTGTATTCAATCTGTAGGTCAACTTGACCAGTGTTCCATCTTGACAACATTAAATCTTTCATTCCATATCTTTTTATTTACTTAGATCTTTAATTTTTTCAACAATGTTTTGTAGTTTTCAGAGTATAACGTTTACAAGCCTTTTGCTAAAATTATTCCTAATTCAATGCTATTGTAAGCAAATTTTTTTCTTAATTTTATTTTTGAATTGCTCTTTTTCAGTGAATAGAAATGAAATTGATTTTTGTATATTGAATTTATATACAGCAACATTTCTGAGTCATTTATTAGCATTAATCATTTTAATAGTTTGCTGGAGTTTTCTATATGCAAGATTATGTCATCTTCAAATGA
>NW_007151762.1:0-6225 GCF_000164805.1 Carlito syrichta | reverse complement strand
CTGCAATGGGCTGCTGGCTGGCCCTCCTGGTTAGTGACCTCACAGTACTCTCCTGGCTAGTGACTCTGAGCTCATCTCCTTCATAGGTGAACTGTGACCGTTATGTGCTGACATGAGATGTTGGCCAGCTGTCCTGACTGGTGACAGGACAGCTGGCCAACATCTCTCTGCTGGTGACCCCATGGTCCTCTCCTATAAATGTGGACTGTGCACATGAGATGGGATGTTGGCCAGGCTCTCCCAGTTGGTGATCCCATGATCATCCCCTGCCTGGTGACCCCATGGTCCTCTCTGTAGACATGGGCTGTGCATGTTAAGTGCTGAGATGGGATGGTTGCACCCTCCCCAGCACCTGATGCTACACCAGAGAGGGTCGTTGGCCACCAGACAGCAGCTTTGTGCCCCAGACCCTGTCTCTCCCCTAGTCCCTATGTCCACCCTTGCCTTTCATTACCTGCAGCTTGGCACGGGTGCTGGCAGCAGTGGCATGAGACAGCGAGGCTGAACACTCACCCATAGGGGTCCCCACACCACTCTGACAACAGCTCAGGAAAGGTGCTAAGTAGTGGGTACCTGGTAAAGAAAATCATATTCTGCCAATTATGTTCAATGAACATGCATCTGTCAATGCAGATGCTGTTGATGCTTTGCTGGTAGCTCTTACCTTCCGTGAACCCATTCTCCCATTTGTCCATGTAGAATAACAGGGCATGTGTGAATGTGTACATCCACCTACCAGCTCCAAAGAGGAAGAAAGGCCATCTCCCAGGAGACAAGCATCCAGGTTCATAGAGCACCTTTTAGTTAAAGATCAAAGAAAAATGTCAGCCATGAACTTGGCTTGCTCTATCTCGGGTGCTCTTTGGACTTGGGCCTTGACTGGGATTCTCTTGCCTTTTATTCCTGGCTCGAGGGTTCCAACTCAGAAATCCCCAGAGAGGTGAAAGGATGGTGTTGCAAGTTGGCAAGAACTGTTGTCCATCTTCCGCTCCTGAAGGGCTTGCTCAGAAGACGTGCAGACTCGGCAACTCATGAAGCAAGTGCTGACCCAGAGGCCAAGACTGCTCCAGGCAGGAGCCATTCCAGGAGCCAGGCCACAGCAGCCACATGAAGTGGACAGTTGCCCACCCCTCAGGGATCCTCCCCTGGACAAAGTCTGACCATGAGCGCAGCATAACATCTGCTGGTGGGGATGGTGCCATGGGAGAAAACACACAAGCAAAGGGGTGGGAAGGCCCTGGGGCTGAGGCTCCCAGATGTGCCTAGACAGCCCACCCCCAGGAGCCCTCAGGAAGAACTTGGACTGTGTCACACCTGGGGGACACCCCAGAGTCCAGGCTGACTTGGGTGGACATGGGGGAGGCTTCAGGGGAGGCAGTGTAGGAGCGAATGGGGACATCCAGACACTATGAGGTCTGGAGCCACTTGGGAAATTGAAGTGGAGAGGCCTGGACACTACAGAGAGAATCAGAGTGGGCACAGCTGTCACACTGGACACTGGGAGGGCAGGGGCAGGAGAAGACAGCCCCTCAGAGGTCAGCACCTGAAGCAGCAGCACCTCCAGGTCTCAGTTTGCCTGAGAGAGGAGGTACAGCAGGGCTGAGGTGGGAAGATGCAGCTGACAACTGGCGGAGAGAAAGAGTGTGGTGTGGAGTGGAGGCCAGGCCTGGTTCTGGCACATGGCTTTCAGGATTTGGATGATGGCAGTTCACAGGCAGCAGGTTAACGCTGTTGTGCGTTGTCCCTCCCAGAGCATGTGCTGCAGAACTCCCCCAGATGCAGCCACGTCCCTTCTCAATAGAAGCTGAAGCCATCCCTTCTCTTATTTTTCACCTTCTGCTCAGAAGCCACCCCAGTCCTGTCCACAGTCACTATGCTCCCGCAGCACCCTTCCGTACACTGACTCTTACTCAGTCTGCTCTTTTCCATCTCCCATGACTGCTGCACCTACTCCAAGCACAGATGTCCCCTCTGAAACTCACTGCAGTGTGCTTTTCTGAACAAAGCATTCTTTGAACTGAAGGAACCCTGATAATAACACTTGACACATATCGAATGCTGGAAATGTCCAACTTGAACCCAGGTTGTCCTCTGCAGTCTAGACAATGGCTGCCTGAGCCCTTGCTTCTCAGCTGTGAAACCCAAAGACCCAAAGTGCCACAGCCCAGCCTCTGTTTCTGCCTCTGTGCATCATCTCCAAGCTTCCCGGATGGTCCAGGTCCACCTGGGCTGCTCACAGGGCCACGTGAGAAGCATCCGCACTGCCATGACCAGCCCATGGCAGACGTTCCTGTTCCAAAGCTCAGTTGACTACCTGGATCTCTCTCCATTCCTCTTCTCAGGTAACTTGGCTCCATCGTCCACCTCATCTTCTCACTCAGTTGCTTTCTCCTCTTCCGCCATGCAGAGCCATAAGGACATTAACTTGTTTTCTCAAGCTGGGATACATCCCTTTCCTCTGACTCCTTGGGGGTCACCGACACCCAGAGTCTTCCTTGGTCAGTGCAGAGAGTAGAAAATACTTTTTCAAATACAATTTGATTTCCCTAAAATGCACTCTAAGGCCTGTTGGGGACTAAGAGTGTAGCCTCCACCACACAAACACAAGTGTAGGATGGAGAGAGAGTGAGTGAGCAGGACAGAATGAGCGCACCAGAAGCAGCGGGCTTCATACCTTTCATTCGGGCACACAGCAGAGTTCTTAGGGTCTCATGGTGTCTACAAGAAGCCACATAATGAGAAAAGGAAAACTCACTCTCTAAAGTCTTCCACACTCAAAATTCCAAATAATGTGCCTGCATACTCGTAGCGTTTTGCCCTGAGTTGCTGGACTGCACCAGTCGCCAGGTGTCACATCATGGCTACATGGGACACTCATCTCGATCTTCTTATTCTGGCAGGTACCATTTCCAAATAAATATGTGCACTCCATAAAATTCATGTCATAAATACAGACAGTTGACTCACAGACCAGCTAACAGTCTTTTCTCCAAAGAATGTGCAAAGCAATTCAGCTCCAATCCAAGTAAAAATAAAAATCTCTAAATCTTGTATTTTTAACAAGCATCTTACTGCATTATGTGAGAATGCTGAGAACACGTGTAAATCCACACCTGAAAGAGGCGAGCCTTCCAGAGAGCACGACCCTGTCCTTCTCTGCCATGGGCACTGCGGTTGTGACCAACCTACTCAAAGAATTCCTGAAATATCAATCCCTCTTGACGGATCAGTAAGCAATGATGGAGAACCTGTTCTGTGCAGGGATGTACACTTGATACTGTGTCAAATAATGAGGCATAAGACATGACTCACACATAAGCATAGAAGGCATCATAGTCATAATGTGGACAGAGAGACGTGTTCAAGGTGGGCTTTGTGTTTGTAAGTGGCAGGCAGCAGACTGCCTCAGGGACACTCAGGGTGATAGGGATTGTGTGCGTGGAGGAAGGAGAGGTGTGTATGCACATGTGTGGGGTACATGTAAGCATGTGTGCCTGCATGTGTATGTATGTGCACATGTGTAAATATGTATGTATACATGTATGTGTTCTGTCTACATGCAAGGACCGAACATCTTTGAGAAAGAATGCGTGATATTAGCTAGAAAGTTTGTGAAATGGTCACATTTTTTTCCTTTCTTTATTTTTTTTTAGAAACAGTGTCTGGTTCTATTGCCCAGGCTGGGGTGCAGTGGAATACTCATAGCTCACTGTAACCTTGAACTCCTGGGCTCAAGTGATCCCTCTGCCTCAGTCTTCTAAGTAGCTAGGACTACAGGTCCACACCACCACATTTGGCAGCCTTTTTTTTTTTTTTACTTTTTATGTAGATGAGATCTCACTATGTTGCCCACACTGGTCTCAAACACCTGACCTCAACTGATCCTCCCTATTTGGCCTCCCAAAGTGCTGGGTTTACAAATATAAGCCACTGTGCCTGGACTATTTTTAAAGGCAATGTGTTCAAGGGAAATTTTATTTTAATCCTAATAGAATGACCTATATGAATGGTAGGGAATCACTTTTTTTAACTTACAGGGATGATCTGAAGAGCATCCTCTACATGACCTCTGAGTTGTCTGGCCTTGCACCCGTGGCTGATGGTACAGAATCAAGATGGAGTCACTGCATCTGTCCTGGTGACTTACTCACCAGAGTCCTGGACTTTACACCCCCCTCACTTCCAGGCCCTATGACTGGACACATGTCCAGGTCTTCACGTGTCCCCATTGTTCTCCTTGAAGGGCCAGTCTTCCCAAAGATCTTGATTCCTAAATCACACTCATAAGTGGGTGGCATCAGGGATGTGGGTGGCATTGGAGATGTGACTTCCATGACTGGTGAAGAGTCAGAAACATAGGAGGAGGGGATGTCCACCAGAGAAACACATGCCCTGGTGGGAGGTCAACACTCCCCAGACCCCCAGAGATGGGAACAGTGACAGTCGTGAACAGGTCAGTGCAGGGCAGTCTGGCACTGCAGAGGCAAGTTCCCCTGGAGTTGCAGCCATGGCCTTCAGGGGGAAACTGTGCTTGGTGGGTCTTGCTCTCTGTTGGATCTGCTGGGCCAAGTCCTCATTGAGAGAAAACCAAATTCAGGTCCCCAAAGACAAGATAAAAATGTAATGAAAACAAGGAAAACTGCATCTAGCCAGAAACAGTCTGTTTATGACAATATGAGTGTCTCTAAGTTGCTCCCATAAACTCAGCCCTCCCATTGAAGCCTGCACATCTGCCTTCAACCCCGCCACAGCCAGAGGATGAGGTGGCTGGGACCAGGCCCCAGGAGCCACCTGAGGGCTCTGAGGGTGGTGAGGGCTGCCCAGGGCTCTGCACTCCATCAAGCAGTCCTCAGCCTGGCCTCGGTCTGAATTCACTGAATGTGCTACATCCTGGGTCTGGTATGAACGCTCCTGCAGTGAACTCCTGTGGCTGCCTGCAGGAAGACTGCAAAAGGTCACCTTTCCAGGGAGGCTCTCCAAGTGATTGAGTGCCTGTCAACACCCTGGATGGAATAGCTCCCTTTCCCAGGAAAACACTGGGATTGTGAATATGAAACCAAAGGCATGATGCATAAAAGGTATCATTGGGAAGGTGGCCTCCATTACAAATCTAAACTCTTCTCTGAAAATCACAGTTAGGAGAATGAGAGGACAAACCACAGACTGGCAGAAAATCTTTGTAAAACACATATTTGATAAAAGACTGGTACCCCAAACTTACAAAGGCTCTTAAAACTCAACAGTGAGGAAACAAAGAAAGAAAAGAGTGGGCAAAGACATACTCAGACACCCCAAAAAGAAGATACCAGAAGAAAACCAAGCACATGGCAAGATGCCCTTGTCAAAACACAAACTGCAACCACAGAAGACCACCTTAAACCAGCCAGAATGACCATTATTGAAAAATCAAAAACAATAGATGTTGGTGCAGATGTAGTAAAAAGAGAACTCTCACACACTGTTGGGGGGGGGAGTGTAAATAAGTGCAACCTCACTGGGGGTCGGTGTGCAAGCTTCTCAAAGAACAAAAAAATCAGTTGGGCTCGGTGGCTCAGCCTGTAATCCCACGCCTTTGGGAGGCTGAGGTGAGTGGATTGCCTGAGCCTGCAGGTTTGAGACCCGCCTGGGCAGCAAGACCTCATCTCCACAATAAATCAAAAAATCAGCCGGGCGTGGTAGCGCATGCCTGTAATTCTGGCTACTCAGAAGGCTGAGGCAGAAGGATCACCAGAGCCCAGCAGGTCAAGGCTGCAGTGGCTTGGAGCAGCCACTGCTCTCCAGTCTGGGCGACAGAGTGAGATTTCAACTCAAAAAAAAAAAAAGAACAAAAAAATCTACCATCCAGCAATGCTGCTACCTGGTACCTACCCAAAGGGACAGAGGTCATCTTACAGAACAGACACACAAACAGAGGTCTCCATACAAAAAATAGGCTAAACTCAATAAACATTGCAGCACAAATCACAATTGCAAAGATGTGTAATCAACCTAAATGTCTATGAACTGATCAGTGGATAATGAAAATGGTACACACACACACACACAGGAATAGTACTGTATGTATTAAATACAGTCATGAAAAAGGATAAACTAATATCTTTTACAGCAGTTTGGATGGAATTGGAGACCATTATCTGGTGACATAACACAGGAACAGAAAACCAAACATCACATGGTCCCACTACACGTGGGAGCTCCCGCTAACGGTCTGCAAAGGCATGGGGA
>NW_007151761.1:0-785 GCF_000164805.1 Carlito syrichta | reverse complement strand
GATAGACAGGTGTCCTGTTTCATTTCTACTGTGTGTGGTCGGCCAGTTTCCCCAGCACCATTTGCTAAATAGAATCTTCTCTCCCCCAGTAGCTGCTGTCAGTGGCTTTGTTGAAGAGAAAGGCTTTGCTTAAGGATCTCTACACTGTTCCATTGGTCTATTTACATGTTCTTGTGTCAATACATGACTGCTTTGATTATTGTAGCTTTATAGTAAAGTTTGAAGTCTGGAAGTGTGATACTTCCTGCTTTGTTTCTTTTGCTAAGGATTGTTTTGGTTATTTGTGGTCATTTATGTTTCCATATGAGTTTCTGTATTGTCATTTCCAGGCCTGAGATTAATGATGTTGGTAGCTTGATAGGTATTGCATTGAATCTGTAGATTTCCTTTGGTAGGATGTGCATCTTAACAGTGTTGATTCTTCCTATCCACGAGTATGGAATGTTTTTCCATTTGATTGTGTTTTCTTTGATTTCTTTGGGCAGTGTTTTATAGTTTGCATTGTAAATATCTTTCACTTCTCTATTTAGGAAGTTGCCAAGGAATTTCTTTTTTCTTTTGTTTTGTTTTCTTTTTCTTTTTTTTTGAGACTATTGTGAATGGAATCGTACTTTTCATTTGTTTCTTGTCTGTTTGTTGTTGGTATATAAACATGTGACTGTCTTTTGCATGTTGACTTTTTACCTTGAGAATTTGTCAAAAGTCATTTATCAGTGCTGGGAGCTTTTTGACAGATTCCTTTGGGTGTCAAGGTATAGAATCATATCATCTGTGAATAGGGATAG
>NW_007151760.1:0-901 GCF_000164805.1 Carlito syrichta | reverse complement strand
GAAAATATAGTGAAAGTAAAACTACCACCTTCTGCCATTTTCAAGGCAGACTTGCATCGCCCTGCTCACCTATCAGAGCCTCCACCTTGGTTCCCATGGTGACATCATTAAACAGGAGACAAGACCCTCTCCTACACTGAAAAGACTGAGAAAACTAAGAGTTACAGACCTCCAAGGCAACAGGCTAGTTGCCTGCAACAAAAATAGAGGGGAGAGGCAGGAGATCAGAGCTCAAGGAACTTCAGTCACTACAGGACAAGAGAAAAATCTACAAAAATGAAGAAAAACCAAAAGAAGAATATGGGTCTCTCCCAGACTGAGAGGGCAGACATTGAGAAAACTGACTTTGGAATGCAAACAATGAAGAGCCCCCAGAATGGTCTCAAAATAAAACCTAGACATCAAGACATTAATGGAGAGACTAAAAGGAATTGAGGAGACTCAAGAAGAAACTGGAAAGGAGCTGATATCTGAGATAACAGTAATAAAGAATACTGTGAATGAAATAAATAACAAACTGATGAGCATGGAAAGCAGAATTACCCAAGCAGAAGAAAGAATCTCAGAGCTTGAGTACCAAAATATAGAACTAACCCAAACTCTCAAAAACACAGAAAACAAGCTCAAAAAGACAGAAAAAAACCTTCAAGAGATGAGTGATTACCTCAAGAGGCCTAATCTGAGAGTGACTGGCCTTCCTGAGGGAGAAAGAGAGACAGAGATCACACTGGAACAAACCCTCCAGGAGATCATTCAAGAAAACTTCCCTTATCTAATCAATGATGCAAAAACTCAAACACAAGAGATTCAGAGAAGCCCTGAAAGACAACAAATGAGAAAACCAACTCCTAGACACATAATAATATGCCCAAACAAAGTAGGCATAAATAAAAAATCCTAA
>NW_007151759.1:0-723 GCF_000164805.1 Carlito syrichta | reverse complement strand
CGCCGACTGGTAAGATATAATTAGTTGGCTGGTGAGTGAGCCGACCAGTGAGCCGACTTAACTAGTCAGCCGGTGAGTGTGCTAATGCGTGAGCTACCTTATCTATTTTTCTGGTGAGTGAGCCAACGTGTGAGCTGACTTAACTAGTCGGCTGGTGAGCAAGACTACTAGTTCACTAACCTGTTGGCTGGCGAGTGAGTTGACAAGATATTTGATCTGTTGGCTGGCGAGCGGACCGACTAGTTTGCTGAACGGTTGGCAGGAGAGCAAGCCAAATATTTAGCTGACCTGATGGAATAGGAGAGAGCACACTAATTAGCTGATCAGCTAGTCAGCTAGTTAGCCAAGTAACAAGCTGGTTTGCTAGCTGAATTAACAAACTAGCTGACTAGCTAGCTGGCTATCTAGCTGACATAACTAGCTAGCAATCAAGATATTTAGCTGTCTAGCAAGCTGACTTAACTAACTAGCTAACTGGCTAGCTAGCTGACTAACTAGCTGACTTAACTAGCTATTTGATAAGCAACCTGATTAGCTAGCTGATTAATTAGGTAGCCGAATAGTTAGCTGACTAGCTAGCTGATTTAACTACCTAGCTGGCTAGCTAGCTGACTTAACTAGCTGACTAGCTAGTTTGCTGTTTAGCTGGCTAGCCAGCTGACAACTAGCTAGCTTCCTGGTTGGCTAGACGGCTAGCCAGCTGGCTTAACTAGCTAGCTACTT
>NW_007151758.1:0-963 GCF_000164805.1 Carlito syrichta | reverse complement strand
GTGAGTGAGCCAAACTGTGAACTGACTTAACTAGTCTACTGGTGAGAAAGCCAATTATTTCACTGAGCTCTTGGCCAGCGAGTGAGTTGAAAAGTTAGTTGACCTGTTGGCTGGTGAGTGAGCCAACTAGTTTGTTGACGGGTTGGCTGGTGAATGAGCCGAATATGTAACTGACCTGAAGGAAAGCGAATGAGCCTTCTACTTACCTGACCAGCTAGCTGAGTTGCTAGCCGACTAGTTAGCCAAGTAACTAGCTTGTTTGCTAGCAGTCTTAACTACATAGCTGACTAACTAGCTGGCTATCTAGCTGACATAACTAGGTAGCAAACAAGCTATCTAGCTGTCTAGAAAGCTGACTTAACTAGCTAGCTAACTGGCTAGTTAGCTGGCTAGCTGACTTAATTATGTAGCAGACTAGCTAGTTGACTAGCTAGCTGACTTAACTAGCTATTTGTCAAGCAACCTAACTATCTAGTTGACTTAACTAGCTAGCTGAATAGTTACATGACTTGCTAACTGACTTAACAAGCTAGCTGGCTAGCTACCTGACTTAACTAGCTGACTAGCTACTTGGTTGGCTACCTGGCTAGACGGCTGACTTAGCTAGATATCTACCTGGGTTGCCAGACGGCTAGTCATCTGGCTTAACTATCTAGCACCTGGCTGGCTATCTGGCTAGGCAGCCGGCTAGCTAGCTAGCGGACGGCCACCTGGCTAAAGAGCTGCATTAATAGCCACCCGTCTGGCTGGACAGTGGGATAGAAAGCTGGCTTAACTAGTCAGCCACCCTGGTGTTCAGATGCCTAGCAATCTGGCTTAAGTATCTGGCCACCTACCTGACCAGACTGCTAACCAGCCATCTTAACATGGCAGCCACCTACCTAGTTGACTTAATTAGATCACCATCTGGCTAGCCTGCTGTCTTAACTAGCTAACCACCTAGCTTGCCAGCCAGCTAGCCAG
>NW_007151757.1:0-693 GCF_000164805.1 Carlito syrichta | reverse complement strand
AGAAGGATGAGGACCCTGGGTCCCAGGGATGGACTGGTCGTCCCTAAACCTGAGACTGAGGTCTCTCAACTTGGACAAGAGGCCAAAAGGTCCAGCTCAGAACAGAGTTTTCTGAATTATCAGGTTGGCCTGGGGCAAACTGGAGACTTCCATATATGTATATGGTGCAGTGGATCTGTGCCCAACTGACATCTAACCTGTACAGAGATGGCAGGTGCAATGGGGTGGGACTCGGGTGACCATCGTGACAGCTCCCTCCCCATTCCTGTGGCGCCTTCAGGGCTCAGGGGTGCCAAGTGGGAGCTCTCTTCCTGGCAGTTCAGCATTCTCGATGTTCTCAAATCAAAAGAGTTTGAATGTGCAAAGCTCTCCGTTATTCTCACATCGAATCTTCCTCCTTCTCCCTCTCCACAGGAAAAGCTCTGAACAATTTCAAGTTCTTTCTAACAAATGCAAGGACCTGAGCAGGAACCCACTCATCGAGGTAAAGCAGAGGCTGAGATGAGGACTATGTGTTTAGAGTGAGGTTGGAAAGGGTTGTGGGCCAGCTGTGTGTGTGTGTGTGTGTGTGTGTGTGTGTGTGTGTGTGTGAGACTTTCTCTCTGAAAACTGGGTTGATAAGGAGCAGACGCCAGCCATATGTAGTCTGGAGTGACAGAAAGAGAGAAACGTATGCCCCCGGGAGGGAGGTTT
>NW_007151756.1:4056-4922 GCF_000164805.1 Carlito syrichta | reverse complement strand
CAGCCAGCGTCCTGACGTGCGCATCCGAGGACACCTGGCGCTGGTGAAGCCCAGGGAACCAGAGGCAGGAGGTGAGGTGGCCTTCGATTTGGAAGATTTTAGGGGACTGCGATTCCCAGAAACTCCGTGAGGTTGCTTCTGTGTTTGCAGAGACCAGTGACAAGTGACTGATGTTGCTGATGTTTCTCCCTTTCCAGCTCCTGATGTGTGTCAGGGAACACAGGCGTTGCCCGTGTTGGCTCCCTGGCCTGTGCCAGGACCTATGACAGAGCCAGAGCCTGCTCTGGGGCCAGAGACACCTGCAGGCCTGGGTCCAACAGCAGGGCCAGCCCCAGCACCAGGGGAAAGGCCATCTCTTGTGGGGGAGCGTGAGGAAGAGCCAGCTCCAGAGGCCCCCTGCCCCTGTTCCGGGACTGCAGAGGACAAGCCCTGTGAGGAGCCGCCTGGCATCGTGCCATTTCACCCCAAGCTGCTGGCGGAGCAGTTGACACTCATGGATGTGGTGAGCAACTGGGCTTGTAGGGTGAGGTGGGACAGGGCGTGCTTTTGCTGTAGGCGGTGTCAGAGAAGCCACGCCCCGGCCCCAGTCCAATGTCCTTGGCCCCATCCCAGCTCACCATCTTGCCACCCGTGGGACCTGGGTGGGTTTCTTCTCCCAGAAGCCCTCCCTGCCCACAGGTGGATAGCAGACATGGGGCCCGAACGCTGCCAGCTGCAGAGGGACTGTGCAGATCCAAAGAGATGAGAGCTGGAAAGTGGGTGGGGCCGAGCTTATGTGGTGGTGACCAGGATTCACTGAGGGGAGGCCGGGTCCGTGTGTCACCCACCCGTGTGCCCCGAACTCAACCGGCTTCGGCGCTTATTAG
>NW_007151756.1:0-2745 GCF_000164805.1 Carlito syrichta | reverse complement strand
GGTCGTCCCTAAACTGAGACTGAAGGTCTCTCAACCTGGACAAGAGGCCAAAAGGTCCAGCTCAGAACAGAGTTTTCTGAATTATCAGGTTGGCCTGGGGCAAACTGGAGACTTCCATATATGTATATGGTGCAGTGGATCTGTGCCCAACTGACATCTAACCTGTACAGAGATGGCAGGTGCAATGGGGTGGGACTCGGGTGACCATCGTGACAGCTCCCTCCCCATTCCTGTGGCGCCTTCAGGGCTCAGGGGTGCCAAGTGGGAGCTCTCTTCCTGGCAGTTCAGCATTCTCGATGTTCTCAAATCAAAAGAGTTTGAATGTGCAAAGCTCTCCGTTATTCTCACATCGAATCTTCCTCCTTCTCCCTCTCCACAGGAAAAGCTCTGAACAATTTCAAGTTCTTTCTAACAAATGCAAGGACCTGAGCAGGAACCCACTCATCGAGGTAAAGCAGAGGCTGAGATGAGGACTATGTGTTTAGAGTGAGGTTGGAAAGGGTTGTGGGCCAGCTGTGTGTGTGTGTGTGTGTGTGTGTGTGTGTGTGTGTGACTTTCTCTCTGAAAACCGGGTTGATAAGGAGCAGACGCCAGCCATATGTAGTCTGGAGTGACAGAAAGAGAGAAACGTATGCCCCCGGGAGGGAGGTTTCTTGCAGCAGGAGGCCCTGGTGAGGGAATGTGGGTATGGCAGCTGGACCATCGAGCAGGGATGAGGAGCCGCAGAATCAGGATGTCTTTGGCTCCCACTCTGGTCCATCCTGCTGACAGGATGCTTCCTCCAGGCTGTAGGGCAAATGTGGCAGGTGCAGCGGCCTTCCTCCTCCAGACCAGCCCAGCAGTTTCTCAGGAAACCAGGCTCCTGCTACTGCCCCTTTCTGGACTGAACCTCTGTGGGGAGGGGGCCCCTGCCTGCAGCTCAGATGGGGACTGCAGAGGAATCCCACAGGCCAGAGAGTCCAGTGGGCTGCACAGCTTTGGGTCCTAATGGCCATACGAGGGACAGATCGGTGTTCTGGGGCTCTCTACTCTGCCTCTTTGCAGACTCTGCTAAACCGTCCTGTCATGGGATTCTGCTCCTGATGCTCAGTTGGCAGTGGCATGTGGTCCAGATGGCCCGAAAGAAATATCTGGGGACTCCTGCATTCCTTGTGGCTCCCTTCTGACCAAATCTCAGACTTTTTCATGCACCTTAGGAAGCAAAGTGTTACCACCCAGCACCCTGGGAGGGCCCTGCCTTGTCAGTCCGAGGTGACACTTCAGCAGACTGCTTCCTGAGTGGCGGAAGCGGAAGTTGTGTGCAGCGAACTCTCTAGGTGGGTGATTGAGGAAAGTAAAGCTACTGGCCTGACCTCAGATCCACCTTGGGAGCAGAGATTCCAGTGGAGTTAGGACCGTAGATGCCACTCTACCAAGGCTACCCAAACACTCATTCCCCATTTCAGACAGTTGGGCTGTCTGGTGCCGTGGACCCCCATAAAGTCAAAAAGATGGGGCCCCTGTTGGGATGTAGGGTTAAGGCAGCTGAAACACAGCCTCCAGGTAAGGGGGAGAGCCAGCCTCTACAGAGGCCCCCGGGCAAGTCGCTGTGGTGCTTGGGGCTCTGTTTCCTCTGCTGGCAAGTGGAGGAACGATGAGCTGCTGTGCAAGCCTCACAAGGAGGTTCAGGAGAGAGAAGGAACTTGAGGGTGCTCACGCCTGGCTCTCCCTCGGAGGAACGAAGGTGAGAAAGACCGTGATAGTTTCACGAAAATGAGTCCTCTGGAGACCTTGTGAGGCTGGGGTGGTTCCCATCCCGCATTCCAGATGAGGAAACAGTCACTGGGGGCTGGGGATGTAAGCCCAAGGTGACACCTCAACAAGTGTTGAATCTGGAGCGAATATAGAATCAGAGTCTGCTGGAGGGCTGGGAGCATGGTGCCGACGGACTCGGGCCAGATATCCAGTCTTCCAAGTCAGGAGGTCTGGGTCTATCTGGGTAAGGGGAGGATGGTGTCACTGACCTTGTTTCTGATCCTGCAGCTGGAGAGCTCCAGGTTGGAGAAGAACCCCCAGGGAGGCCAGGCGAAGCAGCGGATGCAGGAAAAGGCGAGTGTACCTGTGGCGGGGAAACCCTGGGGGAGGACCCTGCCTTGTCAGCCGGCAGTGATGCTTCTTCAGCAGAGTACTTTGTGGATGGAGGAAGAGGAAGTTCTGTGTGCTCAGCAAACTCCCTGTGTGGCTGGTCCAAGGGCCAGAGGACAGGGCTCCTCTGTCCCAGCTAGAGGCCTGACCATCGAGTGACCACTGTTTGGAATGCCTCGCTGAGAAGGGACGAGAGCCAGGGCATGGATGAGCTGGGCTTTGGAGGAATTAGGGGAAGGGTGGGGCCAGAAACCCCGTGACCTAGCGACCTGTTGATACTCCACCACAGAGGCAACTAGGGGGATGCTTGGTGGCCCTGAAAGCCAGCTGGGGGGGAGGAGGAAGGTGATGAGAGGCCACTGAGGGTCTTCAGCTGCTCTGGGTGGGAGGCCTGGGGAGGAGACCAGAAGGTGGAGGTTGATGAGGTTTCAGGGAACAGGCCTTGGGGGGCACCTGAGAGCAGATGCTCATCGCTCCTATGACCCGATGGCACAGGGCATCGTTCCCTTCCTGGACACGTTCCTCGCCGAACTGGTGACTCTGGACTCTGAGATGGAGGAGCATGTGGATGTGAGTGAGCCTGGGGAGGGGGATGAGGGGAGGGAGGAGCGTCCTGAGGGC
>NW_007151755.1:0-402 GCF_000164805.1 Carlito syrichta | reverse complement strand
GATTTGTATTTCTTTTACACTTTCTCAGGCACATGTTACATTGCTTTGTAATAGACTGAGTCTTTAATATTTGGTTATTTTTTTATCAACTTAAGAGTCTATGTTCAGTGAATTTTAGATTTTAAGTGGAGATAAGACACAGAGTAAAGAGTAAAAATCTTTAACGTGTAACTGAATAAAGCTTATGTAAATTCACCATGCAGATAGAGCTATAGAAAATTTCTAGTTCTCCTGATACTTTCTTCCTGTCCCATTTCAGTCAATAATGCTCCTTCTATCTCAACCAAGGTAATTGTCATTCTGACACAGATCAGTGTAGTTTGGATTTTTCTGGACGTGAACTTCACATATATTTGAGGAATATTTATTGCTTGTTTTTCTTTCTAAAATTGTTCTTTTTTT
>NW_007151754.1:0-8595 GCF_000164805.1 Carlito syrichta | reverse complement strand
TAGAAATCATGTGTGCTGCACTGGCAACATCTCTCTGAGCATGAGATTGTTTCCTATTTTGAAATGGAAAAAAAAAATATTCTCAGAAACATGTTCATAATTTTTCCAGGAGGAAGTTCTGGGCAAATTTCTTCCTTTTCTCTCATATATAAAGAATCAAAATTCTGCCCATGCCTTACTCCCCTTTTCTCATATTGTGGAGCTGATAACTAGTGCTCCAAATTCTTGCTCCTGCTCTAGACTGGCAGAGGTTCACAATCCTAACCATGCAAGGTCAGAGCTGGTACCAAATATAGCAAGGAAGAGAGAGATGCTGTCAAGGAGGACAAGAGCTTCTTCATGTTTCAATCTCACTATGTGTCTAAATTAAATGAAATGGGGAAGAGAGATTTCCCAAAGGTATCTTGATCTAGTGGGGGTTAGCAAAAGCCAGATCCTGAGGATGATGGTAAAGTCAAATTTCTTATTTCCCAGGTGGCAATGCTAAATGTAGCAGTGGTGGAAATGTGTCCTGTGCATTTAAGGCCAGGACAGACTTTCAGATCCTAGAATAAATGGGAAGATATTTGGAACAGCGTCCTCAACCCAGGGTTAAGGTTGGGTTTGCAATGGCTGAGAGCTGCCAGGCTCTGGTCCTGAGCTGTGCAGGAAGCAGTGGCTGTCCTGAGCTATGGGGCTGAAGACATGGGAAAAAGCAAAGGCCACTGGGCTTCCTGGCAGAGGCTTCAGGGAAGGAAACTGCTGACACAACCACAGGCTCTGCACCAAGCCCAGAGTCCATGGCCATGGTGAAAGTCTGAGAGACTAGGACCTTAGGGCTGGGCCTCAAATTCCGAGGCCAACTGTTCTCAGTTTGGTCCTCACTGTTCCCGACTGGCTTGAAATCTGCTGAAGTAAAAAAGGGAGAGTCAGCAAATATCCCCAGTCAGCAAAAAGGGGGGGTCAGCAAATATCTCTTCTCAGCCAGAGTCTATTCTGATTATGACAAAAAGGAACACATGCTGATAAATATATATTTACATTTCATGTAAACAAAATTTATTAAATATATATAATATTTTGGATATGACTATATTGTTATATCTGTATACAAGGGGGGAACCCAAGAAAATTGAATTATTTTTTGGAGGGTGAATCCCTTGTAGTACAGTCTTCCTGCTCTAGATAAGTGTTCTAGGAATCCATCAGCATCAATGCAACAGCTTGCATTGTTGTGAGAGACTACTCTCAGCTTCAATTAATTTTTGTTGTTGTTGTTGGAGACTTTTTCAACACATTTGCCTATTTCATGGTGGGTGACTTACAAGAACACCTACGGACACTGTTCTTCAGTTTTTGACCAAAAATGACATGCCCCATGTGCCCTATCTCCCTCTTCATGTGATTTTTGCCCCAGTGACTTTTGTTTGTTTGTTTATCTGGAGAAAAAAATGTCCTCAAGGGAAGTGTTTTACCAAAGTGGAAGAGGTGAAGCAAACAAACAAAAAATGACAGAAACAGTAAAAGGCTGCAAAATTGACAAGATAAAAAACTGTTTAAAGCAGTGGAAAAAGCATCTGAATAGGTGTATTTCATCAAACGAAGACCACATTGAAAATGACTGAAGTTTAAACATGTGAGAATACATACAAAATTTTTATGAATAAACTTTGTTTAGGGGGGTTCCTCCTAGTACACTATGTATCTATATTATAAGCCTATATTTCATCTGCAGGTCTACTGATACCTACAATATTGGTTTACTACTTTTGTATAACATATAATTGTATTTATTTATTTTTTGGTGGAGTTGAGGCTTCTCCTCTGCTACTCAAAACTTCATTTGGAAGTTTTTCTTAACTTTTACCAGTGCAATGACAACAGATACAAACATTCCTGATGATTCTTTTGGTTCAGCATATTATCTACTTCCTTTTTAAAAATATCGAAGGAATTCTATTTCTCCTTGGTTATCAAGATTGATGACTCCAGCCAAAATCATAACAATATTTGCTGACAATTTATCCTTTACCAATGACACCTAAATGGTCTTTTTTGTCATTTAATAGAAGAATTTTCATGCCAATACTGTGGAGTAAGAATTGTCAGAAAACCCTAAACCCAAGTGAACAAAAACAGAAATTTTGATCTTTTCAGCAGACATAATGAATATATGGGTTCACCCTTAATTTCTCAGATACAAATATCTTTTTTAAAATTTTGTTTTACATATATCTTTTTATGAGAATAACCATATCATAACTGTTAGCCTCTGCCACAAGTGGAGAGACACTGATTAGACATTTCAAGGATTTCTGTGATGGCTTTGCTTGAATGATAATGGATTTTCTCCTTTCCATAAGAACAATTTGTGTTCATAATAAGATCATGAGTTTATTTTTTACAATAATTAAGCAAGAACTTACTTCACTTCTTTTGCTATAATTTAGTAAATTTGTTTGAAGCTATTGAATTATTATACAATAATTATTCAATAGTTTCAATAATTATAATAATTACTGAATTATTATGCAATAATTTCTTGACTTTGATTTTGAGCATTCAACTCAGAAAACCCTTAAAAATGTTTCTGGTAGAAACATGCCTGACAAGTGAGGCAAATTCATGTACAGGAAAACCATCACTGCCTTCCACATTCTGGGTGATTTTCACTGCAATCGCATGACACCAATTGTTGGTCTTATCCCTGATGTGTGGTGTCAATTATATTAGGGGCTCAGAAGCGATCGTTTTTCAGTCAGCTAGTATGCTTAAAAGAGCAAGTAGCCATCTGAGGCTCATTTGATGAAACTAATGTTGTTGAACTATGCATGCACCTCCAGCACAGTGGTTCATGAGACTTCCTGAGAAAGTTGGGAAAGGTGACAGACTAATGTCCTTATGTTGGATCATGCTAATTATTAAAAGCAACCTGCTCAGCAATGGATTTTAGATGAATATTCATTTGGGGATGATTTTTTAAATCTTGACTCATTTTCAAAGTTCTAGTCATAACTCTTCTAAATTGACTTTGTCTCCAATCTTTCTATTTTGTTTCCTCTGAGGTCTTATGATCTGTCCTAACCAATAGTCAATGTCATTGAATTGCTGATCTCTCTTTTCAAAGTGAACAGTGATGGACCCTTGAAATTTACACACTATTGTTATTTCCAGTCTTCCAAAGGATCCTTAATGATGACAATGATGTGACATCTGTCCAGCATTCAATTCTGAGATCTCCGTCCAGCATAACATCAATATGGACCTACACATTATGGGAACTTTCATAGCATAAAGTGATTTAATTTTTAACATTAGAAAAAATTATCTCCATCATATATTTGCACTTCCACTGGGATAGAAATATACTTTAAAGTGTGCATGCAAATTTGGTGAGAGATTTAGAAAAAAAGATAACAAATAATATTCCATTTGTTTATCTGACCATGAATTGTACCCCAAATAAATAATTAAATAAATTTCTGTAGCTAGAGGAGGTACTATGTATCTGGTCAAGGAAAGCAGTTTTTTTTATAGGTAATAATTGGAATCATATTAACAGGTCTAATTTATATAAAAATTCTGGTCATACTCATATTTTATTATATATATAAACAAAGTTAAGTAGCCTCGTTTAGATATGACTCTGTATACAGTATCTGCAGCCAACAATTTATGCAATAAATATACAGTCGGCTATATGCATGTTATATAAACTTTAACATGACATATTTTATAAATAAGGTATATTTAATGTTTGTATTGATATATTATTTTGTTTTAAGTTCTTTTAATATTTTGTCTTATTATCTTTATAATTGATTAATAAACATTTATATTTATGCCATTAATTTTCATAAAATTTATCTATATAAAAAGGGTTAACATGTAAATACTGTATTGGTTATTTTTTGTGTTTGTGTGTGTGAGTAAGTAGGATTTATTGAGAGGACAGAGACGTTCCCACAGTAGGAGGGGACCCGAAGGGGTTGCTCCTGGTTAGTTTTGTAATAATTGGGAATCAACCAATTAAAACAGCCTCTCAATAAACTAAGTATTTATTCTCGTGTTCTAAACATTCATGATAATTATCATCTAGCTGATCAAGGTAGGGCTCAGCTGGATTATTGTGCTGCAAGACACTGAGCTTGTCTTTAGTCTATGGACTGCATTTATCTGAGGTCAAGGCTGAAAGGCAGTGACTCCCCAGGCACGACATTCTAATGGCAGGTTGCAAGCATTGAGCAACCTACCCAAAGCAAGCTGAAGTGATGAACTGAAGTCCAATAATCTTGAAAACAGGTTCATACATTTATAATTTATTTGTTCACCTTGACAATTATTAATGTTTTTTGCAAGCTTTACTCCATTTAAATACCAAGATATTTGATGGACAAATAATTATGTTGCTCAATCTTTACATTCTTCACAATGTTTCCAAATGCAATGCTGTATGAATTAGAACATAAAGCTAACTGTGTTTTCAACATGTGGTTTTCGTTTAAAAGTTTCTTCAAATGACCTCATTTGAAAAAAAAAAGTTAATCTCTTTAGCAGAAGTTTGCAATACCTGAAACATACTTTCTTAACCTTTAATAGATCACCTGTTACCTTGTTAAATTAAGATTCTCATTCAGTAAATGGAAGGCGGGTCTGTTATTTAACACATATATTGTTCTCTAGGTGATGCCGGTGATGCTGCTGACTTCTAGGTAAGTTTGGAGTAGCAGAGACATTTCACATTAAGAAAAAAGTTACACTCACATGTAGGTTTTTCTGATGTTGTTGTTTTGTGTCAAGAAAGATTTTACATTTGATTGTCAGATGAGATGATTATATATTTCATACGATTTACTGATGTTCTGTTTCTTTTCTAACATTAAGAAGTCTTCTTGCTATAGTCCATACTTGCGGGTAATCTTTGAAAGCACAACCAATTGTTTTCTGAGGCATCTCTAACTGGAAAAAATCTTGACCTTTGTGGTACTAAAGGTGCATTGGGCTGTCAGCTGTCAAATCACCATCATGACCATCCATCTGGAAACACATTTTTCCAAACATTTTTCCCCTCTTTAATTGCCTGCAGAGTTCTTTAGTGAGAGACCCTCCAATGTGATTTGTAAATCAAAAGATGACAATTGAATATTCACTGACACCAGGAAGATAGCTGGACTGAGGAGTCACCTAGAAAGTTGCTGCATCAGCTGAGAGCATTGGTGCATCCACCCTCAGTTTCTCAGACAGGTCTGAGACCCACATGGTCATACTTTCAGGGTCAGTCACACTCTGGCTTCGGGAGAACCAATCTTCTACCTCTAGTATCTACTTCTCTGAATAACATATCTCAGGCTTTGAAAGGCTGTTGTTTAGGCTCAAATTCTCTGAATTAACACAATTTCTGCTGGAAAATCTAGAGTGGCTTATCTCTTGTTATATAAATTTCAGTTATCCCATAATATGGATCTTCATATGGACTTCTTTTTTAAATAAGGAGACACATCATCATGTCTCTGTTACTGGAGTTGAAAAGGAGGAAAGAGAGTTAGGATGCAGAGGGGACTTTGTGGCTCCCATGTCCCAAGGTCTACAAATGGCCTTCAAAATGTGAGTCTGATAAACGCTCTCAGCAGATTTGTAAATCAAAAGACTCCGGGAGGAGCATCTGGGGCAGCCCAGGCTCATGCATCTGCAACCCTGGGTGGTTTATGTTATGATTTGTAACACTGTAGGTGGGCAAATGTAATCCTGTAGACAGTAATAGTTGCAACATCTTCAGGCTGCAGACTACTGATGGTGAGACTGAAATCTGTCCCAGATTCACTGTCACTGAACTGTGATGGGACACCCAGAGTGAAATCTGGTTGCATCATAGATCAGGAGATCAGGGGCTTTCCCTAGTTTTCTGCTGATACCAGGAAAAATCATTGCTAATACCCTGACTTGCCCAGCAAGTGATGGGCAACTCTGTTTTCCCACAGAAACAGGCAGGGAGAAATGGAGAACTGGGTTATCTGGGATGTCACAAATTGGCACCCTGAAGATTGATAAAGTAATAACAAATATACATGTTATTTATTATATTACAGGGGGATTTCCCTGAAGTACCAGGCAGTACTATGCATACTACCTGAGTAAATTCTTAATGTTCTTCCTTCTTACCTGGAAGCCAGAGCAGCAGAAGCCCCAGGACTTGAGTGGGTGCCCTCATGTCCATGCTGTTTCCTATCTGTGACTGACTTCTGCATGGGGTGTGACCAGCCTATTAATAAGTCTTCAGGATAGTGGGCTGAGCTCTGGAACTTGTAAATCAGCAGGGGATGGGGAAGGCTGGGTACAGCTGCGGAGCTGTTTCATTTGAATAACTGAGAACAGGAGCATTGCCCCCAATGTGCCAGGACAGAAGAAACTTCCTTGCAGAGAACATGTTTCTCCCTAGAGGACTATTGTCACAAAAGATATATAAAGGTCAATTGTCAAAATTTAAAATGGACATTAGGACAAGATGCAATAATGTTTTGTTTTGTTAGAATTGTGTAGGAGAGCTTCTTTGTTTATAGGAAATACATAAACTCTCAGAGGGAGCTGTCAAGTCTCCAAATTACTCTAAAATGGGTCAGGTGGGTGTAAAATTATTTGAGTTATTCTATCCACGTCACTGTTAGTATAAAATTGTATGCTCTTTTGCAATAAAGAAATCAGAAGCTTATTTATTCAAATTTTTGTAATGATCTGAAGTCATTGTTATTACAATACAATGCCTATCAATTCACAGCAGATGCACAAAGAAGGTCCTATGATTCCTCAATGCCTGTCCACCATTACTAGAGTTATAGGTCTCCTCACACCAAGTAGAAAAATAGATACCATCTTATTCTCAGTTTGGGGACCCCATATTCTATATTCTGCTATTCTATTTCTCACATTTCATCAGCATGAGATGTTCAATAGTGATGTATGATCTGATTCCTCAACACAATTTGTGTTTCTTTCTTGAAATATACAAGACTCGATAGGGATGAACTTAAAACCCTGGATAATTTCAGGATTCAGTGGTCAGATGTCTCCAAAGTACAAAGGTCAGTGATACATTCCCTGGATAAGGCTCTAAGCTGCACTCCCCACCAGCATGTTCCTGAGAGCTCAGGGGCAGCTTGCTTGGAGGCTGGCTTTCTGGAAAGCAGGTGGGTGTGTGGCCTTGGTGAGAGGCCAGATCAGGGAATTCTCTCTCCTCTGTGAAGGCAGCTGCTGTCTGTGTATGTCCCTGCCAGGCACCATCAATGTCATTTTCTTATTTTACTCTTTAGAAGTGAGTGAGGACATCATCCTTTTCCAAACACTAGGCTCACTGTCTCATATCCAGGAGAGATATTCTTCATATCCTGACAAAACAATGCCCACATACATGGAAAAATAACTTGATCCAGAAAAAAAAAAAAAACTTGGACATATATATGAACCACTATATGGCACATCTCTATGTTAGCCCAGGGCATCCCTTCCTGGTTCAGCAGTAAAGGAAGTGGAACTAACTACATCACCATCACAGACTGGAGTTTAGGAATTCCAGGAATGTTTACTAATGCACGACTGTAGGTAGAGAGATCACAGGGGTGCAACCTGTGCACAAACTTCCTGCTGAATTTATGGGACTGAATTTTAAGTGAATTTGTGACCATACAGCCTGCTAAGATTTGGCTTCAAAAATATGCAGCTCTGAACTGAAATACACATTTTGTCTGTGTGTAAGTAGATGTAGCTGGGCCTTTCCCTTTCACTGCACTTCTGCTGACTACCATGACCTTATCTTCTTCTCATTGATCTCTCTGAAGCTGGAAAGGCAGCTCTGTCTGCAAATGTGGCAAAATACAGGGCCTGAAATGAGCATCTCCTAGGACAGTCCTTAATTAGTGAGGACAGGGAGATGTCTATTTATCCCAGACACCAGGAGAAATTACCCAGAGGATTTTCTCCATGTTCCCACATGGGTTTGAGCTCCAATAGTCCTCAGGTATAGCTCTTTTCTAAGGAGCTTTTCACTGTCTGTTCTTCCTTTCTTGGGTCAATTTTCTCCATTTTTTTTCCAGTGTGAGATCCTTATCCCTGGTCTATGAATGTTATACTACATGTCAAAAGGTACTTGTTGTGTGATTAAGTTAAAGATTTTAAAATCAAGAGAGTATCCTGGATTACCTAGATGCAACCATTATAACCAGAAGAGCACCTATAATTGGGAGGGAAGAGGGCCACAGTCAGAGCAAAGCAGGGACAGTGGAAAGGGATGCTGCAGTGTTAGGGAAAAAAGCCATGGATCCAGAAATGAGGGGGTGTCTTGAAGCAGGGAAAGCATGAAATCAGTTTAATCCTCCCCCCGTGAAGGCTTCCAAAGGAATACAGCCCTAATGACTCCTTGATTTTACTTCAAGGAGACATCACCTCCAGAACTATAAAATTTAAAAAATGACTGGATTTAAAAAATGTGATACATATACACGATGGAATACTACACAGCCATAAAAAAGAACAAAATCATGAATTTTGTAGCAACCTGGATGGAACTAGAGTCTATAATACTGAGTGACCTCTCACAGAAACAAAGATCCGAGTATCACATGTTCG
>NW_007151753.1:0-753 GCF_000164805.1 Carlito syrichta | reverse complement strand
TACTATAATCTATGTTTACTTAAATGACTTAATTTTATACTATTTATTTTATAATTCTTATAACCTACTACATTCTATACTGCCCTATGATTGTATATTAATTACCTATGAACTTATCCTTAATCTAAAATTTTATCACAACTTCTATAAATTGCAAATATCTAAACTATTGTCTTTTTATACTTTATTAATTACTTATCTTATAATATCATGTCTAAATTCTAATACAACTATTATCCTACTATAATCTATTACAAACCTTATCATTAGTACTAATAAGTATAAAAATTATGAACTTACTCTATGTTCTATAAAACTTAATTCAATGACATTTTAACCTAAAACCTAAATCTCATTGCCTATTACGTGGAAACTACCTATGTCTCAAAACCTGCCATGCCACTTAAAACAATGAACTGCACAGTTGCCATGACGACAGCCGGGGACTGAAGCAAGCTGAAAGTTACTGCATGTACAAAAACCAAGAACGTTCTGCTTGACCAAAAGCAACATAATACAACTATTATCACAGTTATAACGTCTAATCATAACCCCAAGTGAAACTACATACTGGAACAAAAGCTAATCAATCAGTTTACCAGGAAACAACAGCTAAAAATCTTAAGAAGGAAAACAGTTTAGAAAGAAAAAGAGATGTAAAATAATTCTGCTGTGCATTTTTCATAGGATATAATAAGATTTTATTTTAGACTGTCACTTCCTAATATTGAAAATTCTGTCGTCTTATAATAC
>NW_007151752.1:0-732 GCF_000164805.1 Carlito syrichta | reverse complement strand
TTTATACTATTTATTTTTATAATTCTTATAACCTACTACATTTCTATACTGCCCTATGATTGTATATTAATTACCTATGAACTTATCCTTAACCTAAAATTTTATCACAACTTCTATAAATCTCAAATATCTAAACTATTGTCTTTTATACTTTATTAATTACTTATCTTATAATATCATGTCTAAATTCTAATACAACTATTATCCTACTATAATCTATTACAAACCTTATCATTAGTACTAATAAGTATAAAAATTATGAACTTACTCTATGTTCTATAAAACTTAATTCAATGACATTTTAACCTAAAACCTAAATCTGATTGCCTATTACATGGAAACTACCTACGTCTCAAAACCTGCCATGCCACTTAAAACAATGAACTGCACAGTTGCCATAACGACAGCTGGGGACTGAAGCAAGCTGAAAGTTACTGCACGTACAAAAACCAAGAACGTTCTGCTTGACCAAAAGCAACATAATACAACTATTATCACAGTTATAACGTCTAATCATAACCCCAAATGAAACTACATACTGGAACAAAAGCTAATCAATCAGTTTACCAGGAAATAACAGCTAAAAAATCTTAAGAAGAAAAACAGTTTAGAAAGAAAAAGAGATATAAAATAATTCTGCTGTGCATTTTTCATAGGATATAATAAGATTTTATTTTAGACTGTCACTTCCTAATATTGAAAATTCTGTTGACTTATAATACACTGGTTACT
>NW_007151751.1:0-359 GCF_000164805.1 Carlito syrichta | reverse complement strand
TACACTCACCTACCAAAATCCACATCCAGGCCAAGCCATACCTGGGCCCAACCACACTCAGATGCATACACACTGGGACTCACCCACACCCACACATATTCACACCCCCACCCACCCACACCTACCCCACAGCTCATCCATACCCTGGTCCACCCCCACCCACACCCAGGCTCATCCACTGGTCTCAAATCCATGGGCTCAGGCAATCTTCTCACCTCAGCCTACCAAAGTGCTGGGATTATAGGCTTGAGCCACCATGCCTGGCCGATTTTTTTTAAACCCTGCCAAATTCCTACCTAAGTGGACTGGAGAGATGGGTTTTTAATTTAAAATTTTAAACTATTTTTAGAAATTTAATA
>NW_007151750.1:0-454 GCF_000164805.1 Carlito syrichta | reverse complement strand
CAGCTCATCCATACCCTGGTCCACCCCCACCCACACCCAGGCTCATCCACTGGTCTCAAATCCATGGGCTCAGGCAATCTTCTCACCTCAGCCTACCAAAGTGCTGGGATTATAGGCTTGAGCCACCATGCCTGGCCGATTTTTTTTAAACCCTGCCAAATTCCTACCTAAGTGGACTGGAGAGATGGGTTTTTAATTTAAAATTTTAAACTATTTTTAGAAATTTAATACAACGTGTCTTACTTTCCATCCTGACTCTATCACATAACAGATAAAGAAGGAAAATCAAATTATTTTATGATCCTGAGAACTGTCTCTTGGAAGTTGTAGGCACTTTTTTTTAAATTGGGAGGTCTCACTCTGTCACCTAGGCTGGAGTGCAATGGCATGATCATAGTTTGATGCAGCCTCAACCTCCTGGATTTAGGTGATCCTTCTACCTTGTCTTCCTGAG
>NW_007151749.1:0-6606 GCF_000164805.1 Carlito syrichta | reverse complement strand
AACTGTGCTGGTGGTGGGTGGGGAGGGGGACACTGAGGACTCACTCAGGCCTAGAGATGTGGGGGGCCTGTGAGTGGGGAGGCCTCTTTGACCACTCCCTAGACAAATGGTGGATCAAGGAGAAAATCTTTCACTTTGCTTGCTAAATAATGGCTTGACAGGGCTGTGTGGATTGTCCATTATGAAATAGCGCATAGGCAGTAAGGGGTAGAAGTTAACATTATTAACAGTAAGAATGATGATGATTGCTCTGTGTGGGGCACTATTTCTGGTCCCCACAGCTCTTCTGCAAGGTAGACAGTCTCATGGCCATTTTTATATGCAAGGAAATCAGAAGTTCAGAGCACCAAATAACTTGCCCAGGAACATGTAGCTGGTAGTGTGACCAACTGTCCTGGTTTGCCTGGGATGGTCCTGGCTTTAGCACTGAAACTTCTGCATCTCTGGAAATCCTCAGCTCTGTGCAACCTAGAGGAATCAGAGCCAAGATGAAAGCCAGGTCCAGTAGGTCCCCAACACTGTGGCTGTCACCAGCACACCACACCAGCTGCCGAAAGCTTTTCATATAAGATAGCGCTCCTTCACCCAAGGCCTCACAAACAGGAAGGTGCAGAGGAAGAATTTGAACCCAGGATGGCTTTTCTCCAGAGTCTGCATTTTTCTCACTAGGCCACCCCTTAAGAAGCAGCTTACTGTTGCTACACAATGGCAGAAGGTTCCAGAATGCCTTTGGCCCATGGTGCTGCTGTGAGCCAATAGGTATGCCTAGCGGTTACACCCTTCCAGGGAGGTGTACCTAACCCTGGGCGTGAAGCCCAAGGCTTTGCCACATCAGCACCCTGTCCTGGCCTGCCACCAGGCCTGTTGGAGAGTGGTCCTCATTAAACCTTCAGGAGCCAATGAGAGAGGAGATCACAAACAGGGTTGCTTTCATATAAAGAGCAACACTCAAACTCAACTGCTCAACAATTGGCAGGCATGAATACAGACATAAAGTAAGAACTGATTTTAAAAGAGCTGCAAGCATGTAAATAAAACAAGGTGACTTTTCTCATTAGCATCAACTGTTGTCCCTCACTAAGTGACATAATCTAACTGATGTTCTTCCAGGGTTGGGCTAAACCAAAGCGTCTTTCTTTATCTCTCTTTCTCTCTCTCTCTCTCTCTTTCTCTCTCTTTCTCTCTCTATATACACATACACATACGTGTATACATATATATAACATATAAATACATGATGTAATATATATTCTACACAATATAATCTATAATGTATTCTGTGACAATAGTTATGCTTACAGAAGTTGTTCAAGCTGTTTTTCCTTCCTTGAAGCTGTTTTGAATTTATGAACCACTGAAGGGGAAAGTGTGCTCTTTCATTGTGGCTGGCATGCAACATCACATTTAGCTGCTTGTCCTAATTATTCTAAGATATGTTTCTGTGTTTTGTTACTCCCAGCGTCCCTGTCTTTCCTGCCTCCCTGGTTCCAGGTCCCTGTATCCACATTCCTCGTAACTGCAACAGAGCCCAGATGGAAGGACGTGCTAGCCGAGGCTATTTTGAGTGACAATTGTGCCTTTGCTGTTGGTAGGTTGCCGCTGTGCTCTGATTTCCACCATCCTCTCTTTCTAGGGTAATAGAAGCCTGACGTTTTGGCTGAGCAAATGACCACCCCCAAAAGAGAATACTACATTTTGTAGTATTCTTTTCAGCAAGCTGTGGCTATTTGACTGGGTTTTGGCCAAGGGGTGTGAGTGTGACTTGTACAAGCTCTGAGTTGTGCCCTGAGAGGGAAGGGCCGTGCCATTTCTTCCCTTCCCACTGGTTGGAATGCCAATGTATTGTTGGTGGCCTTTTGGGGAGCATTTGTTCATTCACATCACCAACAGAATTGAGTAAACAAGGAAATAAGACTCCATGAGGAATAACCAGCAGAAATAATAGACAATAGAAATAGTCCTACAAAGATGTCAGATGTTGGAATTGTCAGAGGCAGAATATCAAACAACATCATAGAGAAGGTGGAACAACAGCCTGGGAGACGCTTAGGTCCCTCATACCATGGGGGGCCTTCACTGTTATAACTGACTTCATGTCCTCATCACATTCAGCTTCTCTGTAGCAGCTGTTTTCACTCATGATTCATTGGTCTTCCAGTAAGTATGTTAGGATTTGCTGTGGTTTGCTTATGATTTACTTGATGCTGCCAAGTCTCATGTTGAAGTGTGATCCCCAGGGTTGGGGGCGAGGCCTGGTGCGAGGTGTTTGGGTTGAGGGGCAGCTCCCTTGTGAAAGGCTTCATACCACTTTTATGGTGAATGCATGAGTTCTCACTCTTCCTATGAGAATGGGTTGTCAAAGAGAACCTGGAACCTCCTCCCCTCTGTCTTGGTTCCGTTTTCTCCATGTAAAACACTAGCTGCCCTTCACCTTCTGCCATGAGTGGAAGCAGCCTGAAGTCTCACCAGAAACCAAGCAGCTGCCAGTGCCATGCTTCCTGTACAGCATGCACTACTGTGAGCCAAATAAACTGTTTTTCTTCATAAATCACCTAACCTTGGGCATTCTTTTACAGCAACACAAATGGACTAAGATAGCATATAATATATTTACTGGCATGGAATTTCATGAAATAACTTAAGCAGACACCAAACAAAATCTTCAACTTCTAGGGCTTTTTTGGCCAGAACTTAATCAGAATCTGACCACTCATTTTTTTTTAAATGAAAACAGTTAGGAAGCAGTTGCAAGTGTCCAGAAGGCTCTAGGATTGGTTGGAGGCAGTAGAAAAAGAGAGGGAGATGCTGATGGAGCAGGAAAAGAAGGCATGACTGCATCTAACCTTCACTGAGTGCTGACAATGCACCAGCACTATGTTAAACACCTTATGTACACACAGTCCTGTCAGGCATGTACTATCACAGCTCATATTTTGCACATGAGGGAACTGAGGTTTTCTTGTGCCCAATCACACTTGTCTTCCTGCAGTTTCTCTCTTATGTTGTGCTGCCTCCCGTGATCATCAGGTGCCAGATACTCAAACAAAACATAACTAACCCACACAGGAAAACAGAAGGTGCAGCTAAATGTGAATATCAGATAAGCAATGAGTCTTTTTTAAAATTATGAGCATGTCTCATGCCATACAACATTACATGAAGCATTATTTGTTGAATATCTGAAATTCATCCTTTACTAGGGGTCTTGGCAGCTCTATTTCTATCCCAATCTCTTACTTTTCTTTTGGTAGAAGTGATTTGACATACAAATTTACTTATTTGATCACATTTACAAAGACAGAGCACAATCACCTTAATTTTCTTAATAGTTATCACTGTAAACATATAGAATTTTGGAGCTCTTAGTTTGCTTTGGAAATTGCTAAAGAATTGACCATTGACAGCCTGGAAGGCCTTATCTTTCCCCCCCAGGTTCTCCTGCCCTTTGTATGTGTGTGTGGGAGGGAGTGTTGGTGAAATTAATGCGAAATGCATTGCATGTGCCAGCCCCCTTACTTTATCTGGATATTTCTGACTTATCCTGCCAACCTCAACTTGGGTGCAACTTTCTTGGAGAAGCCTTCCCTAAGTAAACCAGATTGGACCACCTCTTCTTTAAAAATTTGTATACATTTCTGGAGTACACATGCAACTGTGTTACATATATACATGGCATCATGGTGAAGTCAGGCCTTTCAGGTTATCCATCACCAGAATATGGTACGTCTCACCCATAAAGTCATGACATATCATCCTTTTGCTGTAGCTTCTCCCAGACTGTGTCTCTTGTCCTCAGAGCTCTCACCTCCATTTGACTGCTCGGTTAGCCCTTTCCTCTCAAGCAGACTGCCATGACCTTGGTGGCAGGGTGTGCACCTGCTTTTGGTCACCACTGTGTTTCTATCCCACCCCCGGCACTCTGCCCAGCACACAGTAGGTCCACAGTAACTGGTCATGGGATGATAGAAACACAGTGGAGTAATCTGTCTAAGACCACCCACTTAACAAGTAGAAGAATTAGGACTCAAATCCAAGGAACAAAAGGAACAGGAAACAACAACAAAATAAAACAGAACTCTCAGCGTGGCCTCAAGGCCGGTTGCCTGCCTCTGCAGTGCTGTCCTGTGGAAGGTAGCTTGGGGGAGGTTAAACCCAGGCCCTGGAAGGGGTTTACTGCCTGGGGTGGAGCCCAGGCTTGGTGCGGATGAGCTGAGTGGTCTTGGGTGGGGCTAGATGCCCAAAGCCTTTTGGGGCCTCAGCTTCTCTGTCTGTGAAACGATGACCAGAATGAAATAAAGACAAACCTCTCCTAGGACTGTCGGGAGGATCAACTGAGTCAAGGCCTGTGAAGCCATCCGCACTTAGTGAGTGTGAGTAACTGTTACGCCCTCTCCCTGCTCTCTGTGCTCCAACCATACCTGCAGAATTCTTTCCTAACTCAGGGCCTTTGCAATGCTGTTTCCTCTGTCACTGAAGAATTTCTTGTGCTGTCATTGCTGTTTTTGGCCTGGCCAGCGCCCTCTCATTCTCTAGGGCTCAACTCTTTGCTCAGAATGGGCTTCCTTCCTCTCACCCTTTAAAGTTTCATTCCTTCCTCCCTCCCCATTCCAGAGTCTGGACTCCAAGATGTAATGAAGTGAATATTTGGGGTACATTTGATTAGGGCCTTTCTTCTTCTACTGAGCTGTAGGTTCTGAGGGGACACAGACTTTTTACATTTGTTCCCACACTATTCACAGTGGCTGACACAGGGCCAGTCACACAGTAGGCACTCAGTGAGTATCTGGGGAAAGAACGTGTGACTACGAAGCCAGAAGGATGCGGTGGCTGGTGGCATAGACTAGGGATGTGGAGAACTGCTTTGCCTTTAGTGGACACAGGGGGCAGGGAGGGCCCTGGATGCCACTCAGTTCAGTGAATGTTTATTGTGTGTCTGTTGGTTGTTCCATCCTTTCCCATCAGTTAATCACACAAGCTAGCACAGAACATGAAAAACATCTCATGGACGATGTAGCACAGATGAAAGCTCTTGGGACCTTGGAAGTTACTCCTGTGGTGGCTGCCTTGAAACCTCCATGTGTATCAAGGGACTAATGGAGACAAGAGTAATTGTGGAGGTTGGGAATCACCAATTTTAAAGTGTAAGTTACGTAAGATGATTTTTGAAAATCCCACAAGACATATAAGTGTGTGTCTGTGTGTGTGTGTGTGTGCATTCCATTAGACAGAAATGGTCACTGAGTCTTAGAGGGGACAAATGACTTGCCCAAAGTCACAGAAGGTAGTGGAATTGTTGGGATTTGAAGCCTTGTCTGTCTGACTCTAAAGCCTTTGCTCTTGTCCTGCCCAGCCAGCAGCTTCTGAAAAGCTGGACTTCGATGGGACCAGTCCAGCTGCTGGTCCCAGCTTGACATGATTATGTGAGAGTTGCAGTGTTAAGAGAGGTTGACCCTTGTGCAGCCAAGGTTCCCAGGACAGGAGGATTAGAAAAGCCCTTGAATCTCTAGGACACTGTCCAGAAATGGGAACTCTACAGAAGATGTCAACCCAGGTGGCTCCTGTCGGATCCCTGGGAGTGCCTAGGCACATCCTACCTCCAGTTCATCCTCATGTCCTTGCTGCCTTAATCAAAAGCAATTGCAATGTGTGTGTCTTTTAAAGGGGATGGCCAAGAGGGATTTAATTCAAAATAGGCATCTCTAGAACAGGCATCCCGATGGCGTGTGGATCAATTAATTATGTGAACAAAGAAAAAGAATCAAGCAAAAGGCTATCTGTTCATTCAAAGACACTCACTGAAGTCTCCTTAGTGACAGGGCCCAGGCTTCATGGGCTACCACTCCAGAGGGACAAAAGGACAATAAGCAATGGCATAAGGTGAGCCATGTGCTAGAAGGAGGGATGGACAAAGAGCCATGGGCCTGTCAGTCTGTGGTTGTAATCGTCCCTCTCATCTCTGTCCTCACTCAGGACCTGGAAGGCAGAGGACACCTCTCGATCACATCTGTCTCCCCAGGTCAGACCATTAGAGTACAAAATGAAAGGGGGGACCCCTTTTCCAAAAAAGTAGAAAAACATTGCTAAAGTTTCTTTAAAAAATTTTTGCAGTTTTTCTCTTGTTCTGCCATGGTGTTCTTTAAGCTTACTATTAAACAGCAATCTGAGTACCCTAAAACTAAAAAATTTAAATGATGAGCATGAACTTTATCATGTATCTTTGCACTGTGGGGTGCCAGTTTTCAATGCAAAAATAAAAGCATTGAACTCTCATGCAGAATCTCAGACATTATATATTTGTATCACATCTCACAGCTCATACCGGCACTTGTATTCTGTTCTTCCTGGGACAGGGGAAGGAGGCACAAAACAAACAGCGGCTTCTATTTCCCTCTGACACAAGCACATTCTGCCCATGTTCTCCACCTGTGCCTTCTGGTATGGAAGGAAAGACTGAAAGAAAAAGGAAGCATGGCTTGCTCTGTCTTCCCTCTGGTGCTATTGTTTCCAGTGTCAGTGATTGACAAATTCAGGAAAGCCACATGGGTATGAAAAGATCTGATGTGGGCCCCTCAGTCATCCTTGCTTCTTCCTCCCTCCTTTCCTTAC
>NW_007151748.1:0-8070 GCF_000164805.1 Carlito syrichta | reverse complement strand
CATAAAGTCACGACACATCATCCTTTTGCTGTAGCTTCTCCCAGATTCTGTCTCTTGTCCTCAAAGCTCTCACCTCCATCTGACTGCTAGGTTAGCCCTTTCCTCTCAAGCAGACTGCCATGACCTTGGTGGCAGGGTGTGCACCTGCTTTTGGTCACCACTGTGTTTCTATCCCACCCCCGGCACTCTGCCCAGCACACAGTAGGTCCACAGTAACTGGTCATGATGATAGAAACACGGTGGAGTAATCTGTCTAAGACCACCCACTTAACAAATAGAAGAATTAGGACTCAAATCCAAGGAACAAAAGGAACAGGAAACAACAACAAAAGAAAACAGAACTCTCAGCATGGCCTCAAGGCCGGCTGCCTGCCTCTGCAGTGCTGTCCTGTGGGAGGTAGCTTGGGGGAGGCTAAACCCAGGCCCTGGAAGGGGTTTACTGCCTGGGGTGGAGCCCAGGCTTGGTGCGGATGAACTGAGTGGTCTTGGGTGGGGCTAGATGCCCAAAGCCTTTTGGGGCCTCAGCTTCTCTGTCTGTGAAACGATGACCAGAATGAAATAAAGACAAACCTCTCCTAGGACTGTCGGGAGGATCAACTGAGTCAAGGCCTGTGAAGCCATCCGCACTTAGTGAGTGTGAGTAACTGTTACGCCCTCTCCCTGCTCTCTGTGCTCCAACCATACCTGCAGAATTCTTTCCTAACTCAGGGCCTTTGCAATGCTGTTTCCTCTGTCACTGAAGAATTTCTTGTGCTGTCATTGCTGTTTTTGGCCTGGCCAGCGCCCTCTCATTCTCTAGGGCTCAACTCTTTGCTCAGAATGGGCTTCCTTCCTCTCACCCTTTAAAGTTTCATTCCTTCCTCCCTCCCCATTCCAGAGTCTGGACTCCAAGATGTAATGAAGTGAATATTTGGGGTACATTTGATTAGGGCCTTTCTTCTTCTACTGAGCTGTAGGTTCTGAGGGGACACAGACTTTTTACATTTGTTCCCACACTATTCACAGTGGCTGACACAGGGCCAGTCACACAGTAGGCACTCAGTGAGTATCTGGGGAAAGAACGTGTGACTACGAAGCCAGAAGGATGCGGTGGCTGGTGGCATAGACTAGGGATGTGGAGAACTGCTTTGCCTTTAGTGGACACAGGGGGCAGGGAGGGCCCTGGATGCCACTCAGTTCAGTGAATGTTTATTGTGTGTCTGTTGGTTGTTCCATCCTTTCCCATCAGTTAATCACACAAGCTAGCACAGAACATGAAAAACATCTCATGGACGATGTAGCACAGATGAAAGCTCTTGGGACCTTGGAAGTTACTCCTGTGGTGGCTGCCTTGAAACCTCCATGTGTATCAAGGGACTAATGGAGACAAGAGTAATTGTGGAGGTTGGGAATCACCAATTTTAAAGTGTAAGTTACGTAAGATGATTTTTGAAAATCCCACAAGACATATAAGTGTGTGTCTGTGTGTGTGTGTGTGTGTGCATTCCATTAGACAGAAGTGGTCACTGAGTCTTAGAGGGGACAAATGACTTGCCCAAAGTCACAGAAGGTAGTGGAATTGTTGGGATTTGAAGCCTTGTCTGTCTGACTCTAAAGCCTTTGCTCTTGTCCTGCCCAGCCAGCAGCTTCTGAAAAGCTGGACTTCGATGGGACCAGTCCAGCTGCTGGTCCCAGCTTGACATGATTATGTGAGAGTTGCAGTGTTAAGAGAGGTTGACCCTTGTGCAGCCAAGGTTCCCAGGACAGGAGGATTAGAAAAGCCCTTGAATCTCTAGGACACTGTCCAGAAATGGGAACTCTACAGAAGATGTCAACCCAGGTGGCTCCTGTCTGATCCCTGGGAGTGCCTGGGCACATCCTACCTCCAGTTCATCCTCATGTCCTTGCTGCCTTAATCAAAAGCAATTGCAATGTGTGTGTCTTTTAAAGGGGATGGCCAAGAGGGATTTAATTCAAAATAGGCATCTCTAGAACAGGCATCCCGATGGTGTGTGGATCAATTAATTATGTGAACAAAGAAAAAGAATCAAGCAAAAGGCTATCTGTTCATTCAAAGACACTCACTGAAGTCTCCTTAGTGACAGGGCCCAGGCTTCATGGGCTACCACTCCAGAGGGACAAAAGGACAATAAGCAATGGCATAAGGTGAGCCATGTGCTAGAAGGAGGGATGGACAAAGAGCCATGGGCCTGTCAGTCTGTGGTTGTAATCGTCCCTCTCATCTCTGTCCTCACTCAGGACCTGGAAGGCAGAGGACACCTCTCGATCACATCTGTCTCCCCAGGTCAGACCATTAGAGTACAAAATGAAAGGGGGGACCCCTTTTCCAAAAAAGTAGAAAAACATTGCTAAAGTTTCTTTAAAAAATTTTTGCAGTTTTTCTCTTGTTCTGCCATGGTGTTCTTTAAGCTTACTATTAAACAGCAATCTGAGTACCCTAAAACTAAAAAATTTAAATGATGAGCATGAACTTTATCATGTATCTTTGCACTGTGGGGTGCCAGTTTTCAATGCAAAAATAAAAGCATTGAACTCTCATGCAGAATCTCAGACATTATATATTTGTATCACATCTCACAGCTCATACCGGCACTTGTATTCTGTTCTTCCTGGGACAGGGGAAGGAGGCACAAAACAAACAGCGGCTTCTATTTCCCTCTGACACAAGTACATTCTGCCCATGTTCTCCACCTGTGCCTTCTGGTATGGAAGGAAAGACTGAAAGAAAAAGGAAGCATGGCTTGCTCTGTCTTCCCTCTGGTGCTATTGTTTCCAGTGTCAGTGATTGACAAATTCAGGAAAGCCACATGGGTATGAAAAGATCTGATGTGGGCCCTCAGTCATCCTTGCTTCTTCCTCCCTCCTTTCCTTACTTCCTTCCCTTTTTTCTCTTTCTTTCTTTCTTTCTTTCTTTCTTTCTTTCTTTCTTTCTTTCTTTCTTTCTATTTCTTTCTTTCTCTCTTCTTTCCTTCTGGTTCTCTCTCCCTCCCTTCCTCCCTTCCGCTCTTCCTTCCCTCCCTCTCTTTCTCTGTTGGAGTCTTACTCTGTCACCCAGTCTGGAGTGCAGTGGCTTGATTATGGCACACTGCAGCCCTGACTACCTGGGCTCAGGCAATCCTTCTGCTTCACTCTCTCAAGTAGCTGGGATTACAGGTGCATGCCACCATGCCTGGCTAATTAAAAAAAAAATGTTTCATAGAGATGAAGTCTCTCTATGTTGCCTAGGCTGGTTTCAACCCCTGGGCTCAAGAAATCCTCTCACCTTGGCCTCACAAACTGCTGGGATTACAGGCATGGTCTACCGCACCTGGTCCATTCATGTTCTTAGAACACCATTGCCTTTTTGTCTACATTTGACCAAAGTTCTGGCTGTAACAAAAAGTGTGGCTTCTGTGGGATGTTGGAGTCTTGACACCACACACTTCCCTCGCAGCTGCCTTGGGTCTGGCTGATGTCACATGTGCTATGGAGCCATTGGGGTTCCATGGGAATAAAGTGGTAAGGAACCGTGGACACACACATCATGTGTACCTTCTGCTTATATGCATGCTCCAGTGTCCCATCGAACTTCACTTGCAAAACTCAAGTTCAAAGGCAAAATTTCTAAGAACTCCAAGACAGTGATAGCAGAACATTAAACCACACATGAGGTCCAGGGCCTTGGTAAACTTTGACTGATGAATTAACATGCTCCTCGAGGTGAACATATTTGACTTGGGATCAGCAGGCCAAGTGGAAGTCTCCCAGGCAGGGAAGGAGGTGAGGGAAAGAGACCTAACCAGAGGCAGGAGAAGGCCCAGCATGGTGGGAAATTGTGGTCAGAGTGGCATCACACATGCATCCTGTGCCAGGAAGGGAAGGGCACTGAGGAGGCTGAGGAAGGAAGCTGGAACCAGACTTGAATGGTCTTTGTCATCTAAGCTGAAGACACTGGACCTCTACCCACTGGAAACAGGAGCCACCGAGGGTGCCCTTGGATCTGGGGTTCAGAATGATGACTCTGTTACAGTGGGGAGGCTGGATTGGAGGAATGAGCATTAAGGCTAATGCAGATAGTCAAGGCCAGGGCCATGGGGGCTGGGGCTACAGAGTTGGGATAGAGGCCCATCTGGGTGGGGGGAGCTAAGACGAACAACCAAGAGAGCTTGGGGAGAGGCTTGCTGGAGGTGGGGGAGGCAGGTGGAAATGGAGGGTGATGTTTGTCTCTCCGACATAGGTGCTGGGTTCTTTAACTTCTGACCTTGTGTGCTTAGAGACACTACAAGGTGAAGAGGCTTCTGGAAATCCATCTCCGTCTTGCTGCCTGCAAATTCTTCCATTTGCCATTCTCTCCTGCTCGGGAAGAGAGCATTTAAATAAGAAAAGGAAAACATTTTACAGGGTGTGCTATTTTTTAGAAAGTCCAAGGCACTAATAAAAAATATAATATTTCAGGGCTTCGCTTATTTGCAAGGAAGAGATCATGTCTGCCTGTAGGTTCTGAACAGTGCCCCAAACCCCACTGGCCTCTGTAAACACTCCTGGATGATGAATAATAGTAGTACCAGTGTTAAACCCTCTCGTTAGGGCCTTGGCATGACATACCATGATTTTCAGAGGCCCCTCTTGAATTCTAAGAGACAGAACTGACTGCTTGGGGTTTCTAGGCAGAGTGATTGCTAGAGGGTGGTGGAAAGGCATGTTTGTGCCAACAGAAGTGAATTGTTCTTATTTATTTACTAGGCCATGAGCATTATGCATATCTTACCCTTTGAAACAGAAATTCCCTTGTGTTATATGATTTCCCTCACACCCCTGGATTGGAGCTTGGGTCTCTCTCATGGATGAAAAAACAGAGGCCTAGTGACTTGCCTAGGGTCACAAAGTTGGAAAACACTGGAACTTTCTCTTGGCTTTTTGGCCCATGTTTGCATAGACCAGGGCTTCATGTTTTCATGGATGTACTCCTGTCAAAGAATGAGGCAACTTTAGGAGTTCTGAGAGGAAAAATTACAGTGGTTTCCTCTAATGAGAAAAATGTAACAAGTCTAATATTTTATCTTCATTCAGGCATACCTTGAGTCTTGCTGAGTATTATAACCAATAATGTTTTAAACATAGAAATAATACTTTGAATGAATTATCCAGTAAGACAGATGCTCCAAGAACACATATCACATTCACCCTGTGTCCTAGTCACTGGGTGAACCCTTAAACTCCTGTTGGGGTGGATTGCTCCATTTGGTGGTTGTCTCTGTGACCTACAAACAGGATGAGATGGTATTTATTATCCACAATAAGGCTATGGCACCAACAAGCCTGGAATGCCGGCAGTATACAGCAATAGCATTTCTTCACTAACAGGCCAACTGGAGGGTGATGGGTCATGGCCTGTTGTCTCAGCCAGGCTCCCTGGGGCAGCTCAGCCTTCTGCACCTCTCATCTCTCCCAAGGACCAGGATCCTGACCCATGTGTGCTCTTCTTGTGGCATCGGTGCAAAAGCCCAACTGTCCAAGCACACCCACACCACTGGTTGTGTCACACCTGCTAGCATTCTTCTGACCACGCATGTCATTTGGCTGAACCCTAAGTAAAAGGGTGGGGAAACAGTCTTCTTTTTTTGAGGGGAAAAATTGAAAAATCATATGGCAAAGAGTGTAAATATGAGGAGGGGTGAAGAAAGGGGGCTTCAATAAAATCTTCCATAATTTTGAGATAATCCCCCAGGTTATTTTGTGTCACTCCTGATGACTTATGTCAGGGGACCTGGATCTTAGTGACAGCTCAGCTATTTTTAAACCATGTGGCTTCTGGCAAGAACTTTGCCCTCTCCAAACCTTGTCTTATTGTATAATAGGAAAAATAATTACCTTTTTGTAAGAGGATTACCTGAATAAAGTAAGTGATTTTATAGAAAAGCACTTTATGAGAAAGCATTGTAAAGGCATTCTTACTGTCATCCCACATCATCCATTTCTTGAGTTGCTATACTTAGCTCCAAATAACTTTTGATTGTAAAAATAGCCAAACCCAGATAAGAGGATTTTTTTTGAGTCAGAGTCTCACTGTTGCCCAGGTTGGAGTGCAGTGGCATGCTCATGGCCATTGCAGCCTCAACCTGCAGCACTCAGGTGATCCTTCTGCTTCTGCCTTCCAAGTAGCTGGAACTACAGGCATGTGCTACCATGCCCAACTAACCTTTTGATTTATTATAGAGACAAAGTCTCACTATGTTGCCCAGACTGGTCTCAAGCCTATGGGTTCAGGCAGTCCTCTCTCCTCCCCCTCCCAAAGTGCTGGGATAACAGGAAAGAGCCACTGTGCCTGGCTATCACAGTCATAATTGCATTTCCTAGAAGTATTTCAAACACTAATTTATAGTATTTGCTCCAATAAGTATTTTTGATGAATGAATCACCAACAATAGTAAACTGTTTGAAAAAAATATTTTTCTGGTTCTAAAATTGGTTTCCAAAGAAGAATTCAATAAAAATATTTAGGTGAAGGGGCACCCTGAGAAGCCAGAGTTTTACCTGCTTTGAGAAGTAATTATTCATCTCTACAGATATACCATAAACGTTTCTTTGACAATCCCTGGAGCATGCTTAGGGCCGCACTTAGTATTTGTCTTTCCTCCAGTCAAGTGAAACAATTCCTCAAACCAAAAGCCCTTATCTGTATTCCCCATGACAGAGCCAAGACCCTAAGTCTTGAGACCATCTTAGGAAAGAGAAGTTGGCAAGTAACTGATGAACACAGAAGTGTCCAGTATTTCTAAATGACAATTCCTTTGGCTCTCACAAGACTTGAGGGAGGCATTAATGTCCACAATTTACAGAGGGACCCCCAAGACTGTGAGATTTGAACTTGGGCACCCACTTAGGCTGGTTCTGGCTTTTTTCCTGGCCCACAATGGCATTAAGTACTTGCTATTTGATTGCTCTGATTTGGTCAGTTCACTGAAACTACTTTTAAGGTAATAGCATTTTGGCATGGAGCAAAATGATGTAATGCCTCTCAGGCCCTCAGCTCTCAGGGCAGCATTCTGAACTCTGTTGGGCTCCATGAAAGCAAATACTGACCATGGCAATGCTTTCTGGAATAGAATTCTCTCTTTTTGTGAAATCAAGTCCAGGATTTGTAATAAGGCCAAGAACATCCAGAAATTTCTAGGATTTTTCTGAGTTTAAAAACACTGATGTTGTCCAAACCCCTCATTTTCCAGATGAGAAAACTAAGCTCTAAAAGTGTGAGTGACTTTTGAGGGTCACTCATCTAGTTAGTGACCAAACTTGTGTTTGTTGGAAATCACTCTTTCTGTCTCTCTCTTTCTCATATACACATGCCCACTCCTCCCTGCCAGTCAATCTGGGGCAGGGGATGTGGAGTGGGGGTGGGGTGCTGTCAGCTTCTTACAGTGAGTGACCAGGTCACAAAAAAACCCGCATCATCACCCTCTGCCTTTCAGAGTGGCAATGGAAAACTAGTGGAGGCTGAAGGTCTCCCTGGAGGCCAAATCTGTGAACACTTAGCAGAATTAAACAGCAAGTCCTCCAACCATCCATTTGTTTTTTTTTTCCCTGGAATTAATTTTCCCCTCTCTGCAGTAGCCTTACGAAAGGCATGACTGAGCTCCAGAAGCAGCCTGGCAGGCAGAGGAGACCCATGAAGGAACAATGGTGTGATAGACTGCTGGGCTGTCAAGCCAGGAGCAGACCTTTTAGGCTAGTTGGTTCCATGTGAGAGGGAACCAGCCCATGACATGCTGGTCTGTTTTGGCAGGTTGAAGGAAGCTGGGAACTGAGGCCACACTTCTGTCACATGGGTTGGAATCTTCGAATGGTCCAGACAGCTGCCCCTTCTTGTCCCAAAGAGTGAGTAACTGGGTTGAATTGATCCCACTGACAACCAGTTCAGCTTCCTAAGAGAGAGAGCTCTCCTGTGTGCATTGGCTTCATGGCTCATTCACTGAATTTGGGTAATTCACTTAGTCTCTAATCTTTACTCTCTTAGCAGAGATTAAATTTCATGCATAGTTAAATGAAGGCTCATCCATTCATATTATGGGGAATTAAGTAATTTAGAACTTG
>NW_007151747.1:3010-12707 GCF_000164805.1 Carlito syrichta | reverse complement strand
AACAGAGGATGATGCTGTCTAGGCAGGCAGGGGATAATTCCTTAAGTCATCTTCTAATCTACACATCACACTATTTGCATAGTACATTTCCATCAGGTCAGACTCTGGCCCTCTTCTGTTAACAGCTTGTAAACCTCTGTTCACCCTCCTGAACCTCAGTCTGTATAAACCTGCTGCCTTCCTTCAAGTAAACCCTTTTGCTTTTCCAACCTTCCTGCTGGTGTCTATGAAAGAATTTTATGAAAACTACTCCCAAGTTTCAATGGAATCTTCATCCATTCTGGAATTAGAGCGGCACCCACAGCCAGATAATATCCATCCAACAGTTCAGATGTTCTCTTGGCAGTCCTTGAAGATAAACTCTTTGAGTAAGGGATGGATCTATAAAGCTTACAGATTGCATGACAATTTTTGAAGTTATTTAACGTTCTTTTGCTTCAGTTTTCTTATCTGTGACATTAATAAGATCTACCTTATAAGTTTGTTTATAATTTAAACAAAGTAAATCATTTATAACAGTATCCAATATGTAATATATATTGCTATTAATTTTTATTATAATATTTAGCACTAAAATAACCATCATTATTATAAGCAGAATAACATAGAGAGGAGACTAATGAGAAACAATTTTAAAACTAAATATTGTTCATCTGCGACCGCATTATGCTCTACGATGAGATTTTTCACTAACCACCTCACAATTCAAAAACACAAGTGATTGTTCGTGATCAAAATTTACCCTATAAAAGATCACGATGGCATATTGCTTCTCTTTCTTCTATATGTAATTTTTATTCTCTTTCTTTTCTCTATTACTCTAATACTTGTGCCATAATTCAAAAGCTACTCCTAGGTTTTTCCCAAGTTTGACATGCTTTTACGCTAATGATGCTTATTTTCTTACTTTCTGGATTCTTATAAAAACAATTTGTTTTCAACCTCAAGCTCTTCTGAGTCCTCAGAGAGACAGGGCAAAAAGAAGCAAAGTGAAAGCACATGTATGAGAGTGGTTTGGTAAATTGATTCATCACTTCACCTTTTTGTAAAGTCATCTGTTTTCTCTGATAGAGTTTTCAAATTGTATTTGATATTTTTAAACTGTGTGTGACTTTTTTCAAACTCTTTTCTCCAAAGTGTTTTTCTCCAAAAGCCTAACTCAGATTAACTACATTAAGTAAGGTCTTGTTGTCCCTTCTCTGATAAACTCTCTACCTCTATACCACAAAGTTTCCATTCTCTTCTAACACTTTTACCATTCCCAACCATCTAAACACACAATTTCATTGATTAGTCAGGTCAGAAATTGAAAACATGGAAAAGTACATATTTCTAGAAGTAATTGCCATGTATATGTACCCACATATTCTTTAAAAGAGGCACCAGAATCTCAGATTTCTAGAAATAATAATAATTATTAGGACTGTGATAATCCTGATTTGGCATCAATGGTGTCTCAGTCTCTCCAGAAGAAGTTTCTCAGTGCACACTGATCCTGTCCATTTGATTTCTGCAATATTCTAAGTGCTAGAAAATTATATCTATTTGTCCAAACTGTATATTCAGTAACAGTAGCCCGTTTGTTGATACTACCATGTTTGAATACCTTCCATTCCACTTTTTTTTTTTGTCTTCAGGCTACCAATATTTCAGTGGCAAATGGCCAGTACAGAAACATATTCCATTTAAAAGACAACCTATTATTGGGGGTTTGGAATATCACTCTGTTGTCCAGGCTATAATACAGTGACATAATCTCGGTTACTGCAGCCTTGACTTGTTAGGACCAGGTGAACCCTCTGACTTAGCCTTCACAGTAGATACTTTTTTTAATTGTGGAGATGAGGTCTCACCTAGTTGCCCAGGATGATCTTAAAACCCTTGGTTCAGGAAATCCTCTTGCCTCCACCTCCCAAAGTGCTGGGATTACAGGCCTGAGCACTGCACCCACTTGCAACCAATTTATTTCTCAATATATTCTATTGTGCAGTGAACTTTAAAAGGATTATAGCATTAAACAGGTACATAAAATCAGATTTAGACGGAAATATATTATTCCTATGAACGTCAGCAAATGTCTAGATATGAGCAGTGAAAAAGCAGTTGTCTTAATTAGCTTTGTCCAAGACTTCCTTCCAAAAAGAGTTCAATTGACTGTATTTAAATTTTTAAAGTCCAGCAAAGAAACAGAAAAATATGACCAATACTGAGGGAATAAAAGCAAAACAACAACAACGACCACGATGACAACAGTCAATGGAAGCTGATTCTGACTTGTTTTACATTATTGGCTTTAAAACATTTATTATATAAAAGAAAGGATTAAACACCAAAATGGAGTCACTTTATCCAAAAAGCAGTCATTGTAAGCTTTGTCATGCTTCTTTATCATTTTATTTTAACTTGCCTTCCAATCATTAATAGGAGAGAGTACTGGTTTACCGGTTTATGGGAGATGGTCACCGATGATTGTTTTGTCATCGCCCAAGCACCTTTAACTGATTATCTTGCTATCCAAAATATTTATCTTTCTGTCATAAGGGGTCAAGCTGACCTAATCTATTATAATCAGCCATTTATGACTCATGTGACAAAGACCACCATGCCATCTACATGGCAACCTTCCTACCCTCCAAAGAAGTTTTAAGCTTTTATTCTCAAGCCCTAGCTGCTATGTTTTCTCCACATACCTGTCTCCTTTCTTTCCTTTGATAAGTGAATTTCACCCTATTTTTCTTTCTTTAATATGCTTTTGAAATAAACTATTTTTCTTAATCTAACTTTTGTGCAATTCTTTACATCATACCCATAGCACTGGCCCACTGATCTAACAACAAATGTTCAGATTTTTATTTTTAAACTATGCTCAAAGACTTTAGAAAACAAACAGAAAGACAGTGACTCAACAAAAAAGGATTTTCAACAGAGAAACTGAAACTATGAACAAAGGATTATATGGGATTCTAGAAATGAAAAATTCAATAACCAAAAGCACAAAATTCACTAGACATGTTCGGTAACAATTTAGAATGGCAAAATAATCATTGAAATTGATTAAAAAAATAGAAATTAATTCAGAGGAAAAGAGATTAAAGAAAAATGAAAAATGCTTAAAACTCCAGACCAGAAATTTGTAGGACAATGTGAAAAATACTAACATATATGTTTTGGGAATCATAAAGTAGAAGAAGTATCTGAGGAAAAAAATGTAACCTTCATAACTAAACACGTTGCAGCTAAGATGTTTAAAGAAAAATAAAAATTCTTGGATGGATCTAGGAAAATTAGACACATTATATATAGGAAATAGTAATAAAGCTACTGGCTAAATTTTCATCATCACCCATGGAGGCTAGAATTCTGACTGGGAAGAGACATCATTAAATGCTGGGAGGAATAGGCAACCATTAATTCATTTTCCAGTGAAAATATCCTTCAAACCTGAAAGCAAAGTAAAAATATTTATTGCTAAAACAGAACAGAGATATTAATAACCGAAATATTTTGGAATCAATTCAAGAGAAAATCATTCAGAATTTCAGGAAAAGACAACAGACAGCATTTCAAGTACACAAGTGGAAACGAAACCCTAGACAGTAAGATTTTTTTTAAAAGAAGAAAAAATTTAGAAAACAAAACCAAACAAACAAAAAAGTATTACTTCAATATATGTGAAGCTCAATCCCAGAAAAACCCAAATCACTACTGTGATTTGTGTCAGAATGACAGTTTATTTGGTTGAGATAGAGGGAGCATTGCTGACTGAAGTGGGACATGAAGGAAGTATCAGGACAACTTGAAATTTTCTCTAGTTCCATACACAAAGTGAATTTACCTAAACTTTCTTCAGTTGCTTATTAAATCTTTTGCTCTTTCCTCTATGTGTCTTATCTCAACTTAAAAATCTAAAATTTGCTGAACATACACTCTTAAGTTGATTTTAAAAAGGAATAACCAAATATTAATAGGCAACCTATTACAAGAAATGTAACATGTACCTGAGAAAGTGTAAAAGGAATACAAATCTTCTAGAGAAAACTAAGGGAAACATTTAAAAGTATCGTTTCACCCACTCAGCCAACATCAACTTTATCTCTGTTGGTTTTCCTCGAAATACAGAGAACATTTTATGTCACTTTGCTTACAAGAGAGACCCTCACCTTCCCCTTGGCTCTCTCCAAACCACTGAACCAACTAGAGAATTTGCATACTGTGCTCAGGGAAGGAACTTCCCCTGTGAATCTGAGATAAAAATTCAGCTGTGATCTGGACTTGACTGATCAGGACATCTCTGTTCAACATCTCAGAATGAGTCTCCCTGCTCGGCTCCTGGGTTACTGATGCTCTGGAACCCTGGTAAGAGTAGAGGATGATGAGGAAAGAGAATTGAGAGGGGAACGTGAGCTCTGGGGTTCCACTGCCTCTCATGTGTGTTCTTTTCATGTGTTACATGGACAAATGACAATGTCTTGTCCTCCAGGGTAAGGTATGTAATGTTTAGGTCTGTGAGAATAAGGAAGATTCCAGAGGTAGCAAGCTCTGTGCTCAGGGGGAGACTCTGACACAGAAAAAAGGGGATGGTATGGGAGAATTCTAGAGTCTTTTTGTGCCTTATACATCTCACTTATTTTTTAAATTGAATGTTTGGAGGATATGAACCAAAGTTGCACTCACAAAAGTTATGATTTAGCATAAAAAAGGAAATAATGAAAATGTCTTTTAAAGTTTGTACATAACCTTACACTTCTCTCTCATTATTTCACAATGGGGTAAGGATAATGTGATGACCCAGATTCCACTCTCCCTTTCTGTGGAGATTACCCCTGGAGATCCAGCCTCCTTCTCATGCAGGTCAAGTCAGAGCCTCCTACATAGTAATGGAAACATCTGTTTGCATTGATTTCTGTAGAAGTCAGGTCAGTCTCCACAGCTCCTAATCTATAAGGTTTCCAACAGGGCCTCCGGAGTCCCAGACATGTTCAGTGGTAGTTGATCAGGCACTGATTTCACACTAAAAATAAACAGTGGCAGCTGAGGATATTGGAGTTTATTACGACCAACAAGATATAAAATATTCTCCCACCGTGATACAGCCCTAAACACAAACCTCCCTGCTCGCTGAAGCCTCACTGCCCAAATATGTTGTTTGTCTGGGAATCAGGCACAATACAGAAAGGAGGTGAAGAACTCAGTGGAGTGTGTTACAGGTGACTTCTTTGGACCCTCAGTGCCTGGGTTACACCTCAGTCATCATACATGGGACCCCAACAACTGCAACAGATTTGTCATGGCAGAACGTGCAGGACAATGCAAGAGGTCCAAGAGATCTCTAAGAGGCCAGACATAAGAGCGTAGAAGACTGAATGAAGAATCAACCAAATCCTCTCTTCTTATCAACATTTACTTGACAAATAAATCCATTAATTTTACCCAGTAATACCTTTGTGATTAAGGCTGGTCAGTTCATGGCAAGCCAAAACTAGCACTCACTTTGAACTTTATTTTGGTTGAGTAGCTCCTGTGTACATGCAGCTGGATTAGTTCAGTGATATAAAGACTGTTTCTCTCCCTTCCCACCTTCATGCTTTCAGTTGTTCTTAGCAAATGTTTCTCTCCAGTAAAGGGGTAGACATGGATTTTTTTCCCTACTGTTTTAGGGAGGGCCCAAGTAAAACTACTCATATATTAATTTGTTTTTGGAAACTAGATAGATTTTGTTAAATCCAATTAAACAAAAGTCATGTGTCAAAAGATTTTGAACAACTTCGTTCCATTTTGTTTCTCTCACATGTGCAAGCAGGGAAAGCAAATGGATAGACTGAGCTGCACTGTTCAGTTACCCTGGTGGGGGGTACTAAATTGTGTAAGACAGCACGTCATAAGATAGCTGAATCTACTCTCAGGAATAACTTACAGTAGATTCAGATGACACATTGCTGATGGTTACTGTGGAATCTCTCCCAGACAATGCCCATTGAATGGAACTTACACACCAGAATTGACCCAGAAATAACTTAATAAAGGTTGGGAAATAGGTCCTACCTTCCTGACCCAAGTAATCTGATACCAAATACTGTCCAACCTACACATTGAATCAGCTACAAGATTAGTTCAGGAAGTATTTTTAGATCATCCAGCCGCAGGTGAGCCACCAGTTGACTACAGACTCATGAGCTGGCTCAGAATAGTCGGCCCAGCCGGATCAGAATGGAGGAACTACCCAGCTGAGAAGGTGTCAGAGTAAGAAGGTATAAATTGGGATAAACCCTATTGGACATGGAGGTGATGATGCATGTCTCATGTCATTGTGCATGCCCAGACACCATCTGGGTCACCGTGGCTACTTTATTCAATAATTCATTGCACAACTACTGTGAAAGTTCAGATAAATTTTGGGTAAAATTAATCTGGAAGCCGGGCAACATGGCTCAGCCTGTAATCCTGTGCTTTGGGAGGCTGAGGTGAACCCGCGGGTTCGAGACCCACCTGGGTAACTTGGTAAGACCTCATCTCTACAATAAATCAAAAATTAGCTGGGCATGGTAGCATGCGCCTGTAATTCCAGCTGCTTGGAAGGTTGAGGCAGAAGGATCGCCAGAGCCCAGTAGGTCGAGGCTGTGGTGGCCAGGAGCGTGCCACTGCACTCTAGTCTGGGCGAAAGAGTGAGACTCTAACTCAAAAAAAAAAAAATTAATTTGCTTAGAGGTGGATGAGCCTTCCAGAATAGATTGTTTCTTGCTAGCTCATCTTAAGCAGATTTTCTGTACTGTTTTGACATAATAAATAAAATTCTGCACACATAATTTCCCACTCACATGAGTTCATCCACATACCTCCTCTCTACTCCTTCTCTCTGATCTTCCAAACTTCTTTTCTGTTACCTTCTCCAATGAGCTATTCAGGAATCCAGGCATATAATTGATTCAAGATCCTCCTGTGTCTATGATAAGTTAATGACAACATTCTCTGCTCAAATATTTGTTAACTCAAGATAATAGTTCACAGTCACCCACGATTGAGGCCACAGTGGAAACAGTTCACTTTTACTAACATAAATAAATGATACCAATCCACACAAGAAGAATCCAGATTTCATTTGTTGTTATTTTTGCCTTTCTTTTTCACATCTGGAGTTAGTTGACTGGGAACTACCATGAGCCAAGGGAGTGAGCTGATGTGAAGTATTAGGGTATGAAAAGAAAGTGATATGGTTACTGGACACCAGTCCATGTAAATGAAGCATGCTCTCTGAAATTGCTTCTACCCAGTCCCAAAAGTATCATCTCTATTCTAATATTGAGTGGTGCTGAGTCTCATGTGACCTTATAAACTGGTGAAACCGACAGTCCCGGTTTATAAGTGATATCCAGTTGCAGAGTGACTCAATGACTCATGGACATTTCTACCAGAAACCTGTGATGTTCTGGGAATGACAATTTTGAAAGTGAATAGTTTGTTTTATTTCTGAGTATTGCATGACCTTGCTCTAGAACCCTAGGTTTATGCTGTTATACTTTTAGGAGCTAGCAGTAGAGTTCACAGAGAATCTAACACAGATGTATCTGGCACCAAGCAATGTGCTAAGTCACATGGCCCAAGTGAAAGATCACTTATATCAAAATCAGTTATATCAACTGCACATTTTTAATTTTCCCTGGGCCCACTTTAAAAAACAGTCTTCCAAGATAACTGATAAATTGAATTGCATAATAGACCCGACTATGGACTGTGTTGAGCCAACACTCTAGGAGGGACAGGCCAACACTATGCTTCATTCTCAGTAGTTAGAGGTGGAAGATTACTTTAAAAGGTATGAGCCAGAATGCCTTAAACCCATTTTCTAAAGTCCACACATCTTCAATGTGATAGGCCCTTGATTTTTTAAGAATTGTATGCTACCCTCCAGAGCACATACTGTTTTTCAGAAAATCCTGAATCCTTACAATTACAGCTCATCTCTTTTAATTAACTTTATGTTGTCAATATTGTGCTGTTTGGGGGAATGTTTTGTGAAATGTCCACATGATCAAAGTTTCTACAGCCAACAATATGACGGAGAGCAAGAGTCATCATAGTCTTCAGCAGAGACAGAAGATGTGAGTTACTGTTCATGTCAATAATTGCAAACTCTGCAGAAGATGGAGATGGACGATGTCTTCACTCTGCGGCTGGACTCTCTATCTGCTCAAGCTTCACAAAAGTGTCTGCATCGCTCATGTGCAGGTGGCCAGCAGAGGGAGACATGCACTCACAGAAGAACAGGGAAGATGCTCTCCAGACAACAGTAACTTCTGTGTATTTATTTAACCAATGTGATATCCCTATGAGGTGCATATATCTTTTCATCTGATGTGGTTCAGTATCTCAGAATCTTACATGAGGTTCTTGCTCTGTGATCTGGCACTAGTAAAAGTGACAGGTCAATCCAGCCAAATGCCCCCCCCCACAGTTTCTACTTCTCTGGATTACAGGTGGGAGTATTTGGACAAAGCTAAAAGTGGGGAAATTATTTAAATCAACAACTTTGTTTTTCATTGAGAATCTTGCATCATATGAAATTGAGTTTGCCTTTCAAATCTGAATTTTAAAAATATAATGCATATTATTTCATCCTGTCTACGTAGGCTAATGGTAATTTTGATGTACATATAGTTATGTTCTGCCATATTTTCTTTCAGTTGTAGCCTCAAGCTTTGACTTTGTGCTATCTCAGTTTTCAGCTTTACTATTGGAACTACAGGGGAGAAATCCCCCATCCCCTGTCAGGCCAGTCAGAGCACTGGCAGTAGCTTACACTGGTATCAGTAGAAAATGAGTCAGACTCAAAAGCAAAATATAAAGTATGTTTACAAGTCCATCTTTTGGAACCCTTCCTGGTTCGGTGGCAGCGGATCTCGGACAGATTTCACCTTGGAAACTGAAGATACTGCACCTTATAATTGTCAGAAGAGCAATAAGTATCCTCTCATAGTACTACAAACCAGAACAAAAACCACCTCTCCCTGGCTGAAAGGAGAAAGTGGACAATACCCCGTTCCTCTCTGATTCTTGCAGTGATAGTTAGAACAATGCATGAGGTCTACCATCAGACTGTCCCCTGCCTTCCAGGGACTGACATTCTCATTCCCTCTTAGAGCCCCCCCTACTATAAGGGCCTGTCTTCTTCCTGTGTTGAATACAATTAATCAATATTATACATTTTTTTTTGAGTTGGAGTCTCACTCTGTCGCCCAGACTGGAGTGCATTCCCGATCCTGGCCACTGCAGCCTCGACCTGCTGGGCTCCGGCAATCCCTCCGCCTCAGCCTTCCGAGTAGCCGGAATTACAGGCATGTGCTACCACGCCCGGCTGATTTTTTGATTTATTGTAGAGATGAGGTCTTGCTGCCCAGGCAGATCTCGAACCCACGGGCTCAGGCAATTCACTCACCTCAGCCTCCCAAAGGCGTGGGATTACAGGCTGAGCCACCGAGCCCGGCTAGAATATTATACATTTTTGAATGCAAACTGTGTTTATTGAATTTTAAAACAATGCTTGTTACTCTTATAAACATGCTTTTTAGTGTCCAAATGACTTTTTAAATTGTGGAAGTAATACAGCCTGTAATCCTGTGCCTTTGGGAGGCTGAGGTGAGTGGATTGCCTGAGCCCACGGGTTCGAGACCCGCCTGGGCAGCGAGACCTCATCTCTACAATA
>NW_007151747.1:0-2972 GCF_000164805.1 Carlito syrichta | reverse complement strand
CCACTGCACTCCAGTCTGGGCGACAGAGTGAGACTCCAACTCAAAAAAAAAAAAAAAAAAGAATTCAATAATTTTTCCCCAATCAAAAAGGACAAAATCTTCTCTTTTTTTGAGTTGGAGTCTCACTCTGTTACTCAGACTGGAGTGCAGTGATATGCTCCCGGCCACAGCAGCCTGGACCTGCTGGGTTCCGGTGATGCTTCTGCCTCAGGCTTCCAAGGAGCTGAAACTACAGGCATGCGCAACCACACCCGGCTAATTTTTTGATTTATTGTAGGGATGAGGTCTCGTCAAATTGCCCAGGCAGGTCTTGAACCACGGACTCAGGCCACTCACCTCAGCCTCCCAAAGCATGGAATTACAGGCTGAGCCACCTAGCATGGCAACAAAATCATTTTTACATTTAACATTTACCCTATTACACAGCATAGATACAGAGATGTTTTCTTAATGTCAGTGATTTTAGGAACAAGTAAAAGCAACCATGTGAGATTTAGGTATATGTGAGTAAATATGACAATTTTTTATCCCAAGTACTGATATTCAGAAGGAAAATTAGCCAGGTAGAAAATAATAACCACATAATGAATGAGAATAGAATAATTTTAGTAGTTGATAAACTGCATAAAATGGGCAATGATACATGATATCTGAGGATGTGGGGACGTTGATTTTTGTTAATCAGGGAAGATCTCGGAGTCATGTTCAATACACATTTGAGTCGTGAAGAGAGAGCCACGGACCATATACACAGTAAAGATCATGGGATTATTATGGGAAATACAGCAGTCAGGGGATTTTAGATTTTTCATTATTTATTGAAAAAAAGGCTTACTTCTTTAAAAGTATAAAAACCACCCAGTCTTATATGTATCAGATAACATATATGATATTATTCACTTAAGGATCAAATTTACATTAGTATCTTTCAACAACCACCTTGATCTGGACCTCATCCATGACATAGACTATCCCCTCATTTAGAAGTCAGAAGCCCAGGTCTGCATCCTTGCTGCTAATTTGCATGTTACAAAGCCCTTCTATGCCAATCAACCTCTTATCAGTGAGTTGAATGCTGCCTATTGGGTAGGAGCTACCTGAGACAGGTACAGCACTGGACACTGGACACAGGCTCTGACCCTCGTGGTTCTTTCTGGTGCTCTGGGTCTGACTGTGTTAAGGATCATGAGTCTCATGGAACTGATACTGTGGCTCAGTGAGCACAGCATCTGTCACCTGCTTGAACAGCCAACAGGACTTTCCTGGACATTCCATAGAGTGGGACATCATGGATACTAAGGAAGACTTGTGCTTTCTTTACAACTCAGCTTCTACTGGAAACACTGTGATCCCCCATTCTCCAGTTTTCCAGTGTCTTTAAGTGAGTTTCCATCACCCTGAAGCAGTAGAATTCAGGGAAGTTTCCAAAGATCCACCCACTAGCTCTGTCCACCTTGGCTGTGGTACTCCCCCAGCCCTGTGCAGTATTACTGAGACAGGCTTTTGCTTAACATTTAGCATCTGGGTTTTTTTCTGATGATACTGCCTTTTATTGCTGCCTAAAACTGCACAGTCTGGCATTGTAAACATCATCGGTGCATAGTCACAATGATGTAAATTAGAATAAAATAGTAGCTTCTCCATTACAATAGCTACATTTCAAGTATCAAGAGTTACATATGTCTAACAGCTACCCTATTGGACCCCTGATACATTTTCATAATCTTAGAAAATTTATTCAGTGAGCATTCACCTAAATGATGACAGATGGTCACTCAGAGTGTTATAGCTCACCAGCTGTTAGTTCAAGAAGTCTGAGTGGCCACAGATGCTTCCTTGACTGGTGCAGCTACTTTCGTTTTCAGAGCTGCTCTGGATGGATTCTAAAAATAAAAAAATGGAACTAGCTTGACAGATGTAGATCAGAAATCCTCTGCTTTTCTCCCAGTTCCTTCATTTTGCCCTGCATCAGCTCCCATGACCTATCCTCTCTTTGCATAAACCACTTCTTTGGCATCTTAGATGGGCTACAGAATCCAACCCATAATTTTTGTATAACTAATTTTAATATTTTTATTAATATTTGTTATCCCAACTAGATGAGTGGTTTATGGAGAAGAGCAATAATTTTGGGTTCTCTATAATATGTGAACTAGTTGATGGATATAAAATTATATGCCTCACCATCAAGATTCGCTGGGACTCAGGATGTAAAACTATTTAAAATTCCATGGCAAAAACCTGCCTTTAGATGACAAACAAACCCCACAGTAAACATAAGATAAAAGTCTCAAAATACTGAAAAAGTAAGATTGACAGTGTACCATCAGCAGCAGGAAGCCATTAGGTGAGAAGAACCACAAACACAGGAAGGTAAAAGACTTCTCTTCCCTTTGCATTAGTTTTCTACTGCTGCTGTTTCAAATTACTGGGTGTTTACTTAAACAACAGACATTTATTGTCCTGCAATTCTGGAAGTAACGTGTCTGACAAGTTCAAATTAAGAATCCAGTAGGCATATATTCTTTCTGGAGCCTTCAAGGAACAGATTCTGAATCCTTGCTTTACATATTCAAGATGTACTCACATCTAGTGCTCTCTTGTGCTATGCCTGTCAATCCTGACTTCCTGTAACCTTCCTCAATTTGTCCAGCATCCCTTTCCACCACGCCAGCTTCTCTCTGATTGTGACCTTCTTTCTTTCTATTTTAAAATAATATTGTGATGATATGCGTATTGCTGGGATGATACAGGATACTCTCCTGATAATAAAATGCTTAACTTAATCACATTTGTTACATTTTTTTTTTGCAATATAAGATTACATTCACAGTTTCCAGATAATAGGACAAGAATATCTAGCAGGGGAAGGGTGCATTATTCATACCAACAACAACTCTTAAATCCCCACAAGTGTCTATCCCTGAAGTATAATTTGTTTTAAATAAGGCATATTTAGAGTACTAGAGAAA
>NW_007151746.1:3763-15374 GCF_000164805.1 Carlito syrichta | reverse complement strand
AAATACTGAAAAAGTAAGATTGACAGTGTACCATCAGCAGCAGGAAGCCATTAGGTGAGAAGAACCACAAACACAGGAAGGTAAAAGACTTCTCTTCCCTTTGCATTAGTTTTCTACTGCTGCTGTTTCAAATTACTGGGTGTTTACTTAAACAACAGACATTTATTGTCCTGCAATTCTGGAAGTAACGTGTCTGACAAGTTCAAATTAAGAATCCAGTAGGCATATATTCTTTCTGGAGCCTTCAAGGAACAGATTCTGAATCCTTGCTTTACATATTCAAGATGTACTCACATCTAGTGCTCTCTTGTGCTATGCCTGTCAATCCTGACTTCCTGTAACCTTCCTCAATTTGTCCAGCATCCCTTTCCACCACGCCAGCTTCTCTCTGATTGTGACCTTCTTTCTTTCTATTTTAAAATAATATTGTGATGATATGCGTATTGCTGGGATGATACAGGATACTCTCCTGATAATAAAATGCTTAACTTAATCACATTTGTTACATTCTTTTTTGCAATATAAGATTACATTCACAGTTTCCAGATAATAGGACCAGAATATCTAGCAGGGGAAGGGTGCATTATTCATACCAACAACAACTCTTAAATCCCCACAAGTGTCTATCCCTGAAGTATAATTTGTTTTAAATAAGGCATATTTAGAGTACTAGAGAAAACTCCAAGATACAATAACTTCTGATCTGTTGGATTTAAGAGTGGGAATATTTGTTCAATTGTCTCGAACACAGACTTCATTGTGTTTAGCTAATTTTTAGGAGGTCTTTTTCCCTGTGAATCAGAGAAAAGGAATTATTGTGTAAACTGAATCTAATATAGATTGTTAAAGGAAATTAAGTGCTTCCTGAATTTTCCTATACACCAAAAAAAAAAAAGAAAGAAAAGTTATATGAATTCAGACCAGTCAGAGCTTCCCCCAAGAATATGTGAGGCAAACAGTTATAATAGTTTAGAAGTGTTTAGGCAGGTTTTCTTAGGAAGGTCTATTGTAGAACAAGGTAAGCATTCAGACAACTTTTGAACCTGTTTACGACCTTAACCCAACCAACCAGGCATATTAGACCTGACCACATTGTGAATCAAAATGTGGATCTATTAGTGCAGTGAATCACAGAAACAATACAGAATTACCCACAACACAAACTTGATTTTTGAGAAGATAAAAACCCAAATCTAGTTAGATAGTAACTTTCATAATTGAGGTCCTTGTGACCTTACAAGATTGAGAGATGGTTATCAAAACTAGTGACTATTAATAGATATCAGCATGTGCTCATCAGTGCTACACTGTTAGCTCATGATTTGCTTAATCGTCATTGTAAAAGTATATCAAGCTTTTTGTCAAAGGCAAAAAGGTGGCCTTTCTCTTCAGGAACCCACACTTTTCTTTGAGTGTGCTCCCTTTTCTCTCTAGTAAATTATTTCTTACACTGTACTTTGAACTTGCTCTGAAATTCCTTTCTTTGGTGAAGTTATATTACTTGTGGACCAAGTACACCACAGTTCACGCAGCATCCTATGAATTTGTCCGCTGTCTTAGTTAGGGTCCATCAGTAAAATGAATTTCCATGCAGGCAATATATTTACATTGGGAGGAAATAGAAAAATGAGAAAGCGAATAAAAGATGGATGGTGAAAGACAACTCAATAATTCACCTAGTTCTTAGGATGATGGAAGCTCAAACCCATGTGAGAATTTGTTACATAGGTATATTGTTGAAGGTTTCATTTGAGCTTCTGATGAGCCCACCCCCACCTGCAGTGGGTGGTTTTGTATACTTTATTCACCCTTCCCTCCTTCCTTTAGCAGTATCTAGTGTCTGCTGTTCCCATCCTTGTGCCCCTTTGTACACAATGTTTAGTATTCACTTACAAGTGAGAAAATGTGATATGCAGTTTATTTTTGCTTCTGTGATGATTCCCTTAGAATGATAGTCTTCATCTGTATGCTCACAACTAAAAATTAAAAGAAAAGTGGTATTGATGGTCCATGACAGGGACATACACTGAGCAGGAGTCACACTCATTAAATGAATTCATTGACTTGACCTTTCCCCAAGACCTACTCCTCACTTCCTTTCAAGAAAACCAAGCTGTAGGGTACCTGCACCCAAACTGCCAAAAATATGCTGGTGGAGTTTTCAGCTCAGAGCATTACCCAGGAACTGCAGTCTTTGTCTTCCTACTTTGAAGAATATTGAACATATGATCCTGGATTAATCAAACTTTCAAGTTCATCCTAATTCAGACAATTATAGCAGGAGAAAGAAAGAACGACCTTTTTTTAATTGAAAGCAGGACTTATTGAGAGGACAGAAAAGTTTTCACATTGGGATGAGTCCTGAGGAGGTGGCCCATAAAAAATGGCTTTTATTAAAGTAAAAAAACCTGGTTTCAATAATTATGTCTTCATGCTGATGAATTGGAGAATATAATACCCAATGTAGCCAAGGTGAGAAAGAATGTGTGGGTACAACCAATAAAGTACAACCCAGTTAGCCACTGGATATAAAGAAACAAATAGCTCTAGTTAAAGGTTGTCCTGTGAGTGACACTCATTGAGAAATCATGGTATCATTTTTCTGTATCTGCAGCAAATTGCATGATATTATATTGATAAAAACATTGACTTAAAGTCCTTACAAAAATACTTTGAAATATATTTAGCAATACCAGCATACATTTTAAAAATATTTTTATTAAAAAGTAGCATTTTCACTCTTGCAGAAATGTAAGTACAGTACAAAGTACCCACCCTTCTCTAATGTTGACCATTTCAGAATGTGTTGCAGACCTGATAGCCTCACCCTCCAAGACTTTATTATTGCCCCCTAAAAACCAGAATATTCTCCTAAATAACCCTCAGAAACCAATGAAATATGTTATTCTGCCTAGTCCTTAAGAATAATTTAAAAATTTGACAATTATCTGAATAATCTTCTTTGTAGCAAAATGGCACCAGAAGAAACACAGTCTTGCAGGCAAATTTGTACTACCCTGTTCTGTCTAGGGACGCCCCTCAGGACATGAAAACCCAGATGGACTCTGGTGCACCTGAGAAGAAACAAGAAAGATATACGCAGTGATTCCTGAAGCTTCTGAGAGGGAACCAACATGAGCAACAAAGGCTTTCAAAGGAAGGCAGACCCACTCTCAAAGGATAGATATGTAAAAGATAAGGGAAGTTTTATATCGCCTGATTGGATTTTTTGTTTGATTAACAACACTGCAGGCCCATATCTTGTTCTCAGTGGCATATGTAGGGATGGGACCAAGGTGTCTATGTCCCCAACAAAGGTCAGTGGCTCTATACACCTGTAAAGGTTAAAGGAGAGAAAAAAGAAATTCAGAGTTTTCTAGAAATTTTGGATGCGGACATTCACATGACAAAACATCCAAGGTCCCTTGAAAACCTTAAATTGATAACATCAGGAGGCTTGGGGCTAATTCGGTGCCCACGGTGCTAATCTGCTTATGGTACTCACGCGTGGTGTACTCTGGGCCATTTTAGTTGCTGATGCGTAAAATATAGGCACTGAAATTTTGGCTGTTTATGATATAGGACATCATTGCTACCTGATGGGATATACTCCCTCACAGTAAACAATTGAAGCCTTGACATTGGGGTGCATTCACTTCTGGCCTGTTACACTAACTCCTAAACTCCCCTGTCACCAAGGGTTGTGCATATGATGAACTTAGAGTCGGTAATACTCTGTGATCTATCACAGAAATAAAGAACTGAGTGCCGCATATTCTCACACATAAGCAGACTTTGAATGTTTATTGTAATACTATAAGAAAGGATTTGGCAGAAGTGGTAAACTGCCAGGGGACTTGGGGCGGCACACCTCATCAACAAGGGTACCAGCATAATTACCATTTGTACCACTATCCCTGAATTGTAACCCCATGTATAAAATAAAAATAAATAAAAAATAAACAAAAGAAAATAAAGGGCATGTACAGTATTCATTCTGTTTGTAATGTGCTGAAACACATCAAGCACAGAAAAATGGCAATAAAAATGATCACTATTCATTTCTACTAAAAGTGCAAGCCAAATGGGAAGTAATTTAAAACTGAAATAAAATATTTAAATAAGACAAAATAGTTTTTTCAATAAGGAAAAAGAACATTCATACTTTCATTTAATAACAATTTTTCAGAAATTTTACTTTTCAACAGTTTTTAAAATGAAAACTGTAATATACTTTATCATCTCTATTCTACTACACAGAGGAATTCAATAATCTTTCTTCTTTTATTTTCTAGGATATTTTGTCTATGTTTATGATAAGTATTGACCTTTAATTTTCCTTTTCATTATGTCTTCATTATGACTTCATATGATAATTTGGAGAGCAATTATTCCTTTTTGATTCTCTTGAAGGTTTATATGATTTTGATAAGGTATCATGTAGTACTCAAGAAAATATAAATTTGAAGATTGTTTTCTGGGTAATCCTTTTATAGATTTATCATTGTTTTTCAAAAGTTAGTTATTAAATTACAAATAAAATCTTCTTTTACCTTTGTACTTCATTGCTCTGTAATGGTTTCCCCTTTTTAATATCTGATATTGTGTTTTGTGCTGTGTTTCTGTCTCTCTTCTTTAACATCCCTTCATCAAGTAACCATAGGTTTCAATTAATTCTCTAGTGATAGAACGGCTCATCAGGACTGCTGGCTCTTCTGAGTAAGAGACCATTTATCATGTTTACACGTACTACTATGGAAAGGACTGTGACATAATACTCTTGTTTACAAACTGATCACTGCTCAAATATTTTTTTTCCCTATAAATACAGAATTTTCTCTAACTCGATGGTATAATTCAAATAGGAGTATACATCTCAAGTTTAAATTGTGGATGTCCCCTCCACCCCTTGGTGAGTGTTAAGAAGACAGATAATATTAATAAATAATAAGGAGAAATCATTTAAAAATAATTAGATAAATAATGCATCTTTCTTCACTCTAAAATAAACTAATAATTACCAGGAGTGAACCTGGTTTGATGCATCTCCTCCATGATGTTAGAGTGTGACACCTCATCAGATCTTTAAAACTGCCCACCTGCCTGTGCCTACAACCACTTCCTGGGATAAAGCGCATCTTCCCTTGCTCTAGTCCTTTCTTCTATATCAAAGTCCTACTTAATGACTCAAAAAATTTGTAAGGAAGGTATTTTGGTAGAGTGAACAAGACTTCCCCAGAAGTGTCAAAGATTCTAGGACCATAATCTTTGTTTCTAGATGGACTTGTGAGTATGAAGAAGAATGAAACTTGCAAATCTTCTAGTTTCTTTTACTTCAGTCCTGCTACCTGACAACTACAGCAACATCATAGAACAAACATCTATTACTTCCAATGGTTTTCTCTCAAAAAAGCTTCTCTGCCTTTATCTCAGGCAGCAAGACGTTTTGCAAGTCTCAAAAGTAATACTGTAGCCCATTGTTCATAATATAAAAAACTAGACAATCCTCTGTGTGATGAAGACATTCTTCAAACCTTAAGATTTTTATATCATCATGTTATACATAGACACAGAATTTGCCTGATATTTATAAAAATCCAAGTAGCAATACTTGTTGTGATTGCATAAGACATAGCCCATATTTTTCATTATATTGCATTCTACTGTTTTATTCTTATTCTATGCATTGTCATTAAAATATCTCTTCAAGATACTTAAAATTAATGTATTGGACCACAAATAAATAAAATTTTCTATTTTATAAAACACTACCCTAGTGAATATGCTTCATAGTGAGATATGTCGTCAAATTCCAGATGACAAGCCTGAAAAACTTGTACTGAAGTAGGTCTCCAAGAAGTGATGGGAGCTTTTCCTTATTTTGAGTCATATGATAAGTTTTGGAAAAAATAGGAAAAAGATACCAGGCATAATAATGATCAAAAAAGGAAGAAGGACAGTAATCTGCCATACGGTAAATTTTTGATAGTGAATGGTGAAAAGAATTGCACTGGAAAGTTCTGGGTGGACATGATTGAAAGTGTGAGCAATTTGATATAGAATAGGACAAGATAAATAGGATTTTAAGAATTATGATCAAGTTTGTGGAGGAAAAAAAGCCATAGAATCTAATTTGGCTGTAGAGGAAACATAATTGGATTAGATTTAAGACTATTCTCCTGGAGTCTCTGCTAAATAAGTCTATAAATGATGATGCTGATTATAATAGTGCTAAATATTTTTAAAACAGTAACTGCAAAATAAATGGTAGCATACATGATGTCCTGAACACTAAAATAAAGGCTTTATCTAATTTAAACTTTAAAGAGTACTGAAAGGTAGATACTATTATTGCCACAATGTTATAGACTTGGAACTGAAAGTAAAGGGAGATGAAGTGACATAATCAATTGTGTATAATCCATAAGCAATGGAGATCTCTCCCTAGCCTGGGTGGTAATTCAAGACCTCCCATGATAACATTTGGACTACTGGAGGGAATAACATCTGCATATGGATAGAGATTTTATTCTTGAATAGATGAAAATTCCCTTACAATTGCAGTAGTATTCATAAAAATGCTTCCATGAGACAGAGAGAAAGGTTGACAAAGCAAATGAGTTTAACTGTTTTAGGGAAAATTGATTTGTAGAAAATTGTAATCAAGAGTGTGAATATAGTTTTCCAGATTGTTGAATTAAAGTATTTTGAGTCCAGGATGAAGATATGTTGTGTAGAATGGAGTGGAGGATAGATGAGAAGAACACCTGAGGAATAGTTCTTTGCCTACATGAACAGCACTACCATTAGCCTTCAGGCACATATAAAAACCTGGGTACTGCTCATCTGCACACCTGTGAAGGTTCATATACTGACGGCTCTGAAGAAATTAGTAAAACTGTTACTCGTGATTAATTTCTACAAAAAAAAATCTTTAGGACCCTTAGAAAAGATCACTAGCAAACAAATTAAAAGTATACCTAGAAGATAAAATTCTGATCAGTTCTTCTTTTGAACTTTATTCAATTATGCATATAGAAAAATGACTGAGCACTTTTGATCACCCCCTATTTTGTTCCTAATTTACTTTTACCAAATGCTGTATGGCTGATTCTAGGTGATTAGTTACACAGGAAAACACAGGGATTACATTCTCTGTCCACAGAGAAGAAGTTTTGCTCTTAGATTGAGACAATACATTTTTCTGACCTGACCACCTGGCATGGGTTGCTCAGAGCATAGAGGAGAAGATAGAGGGTCTCTGCAGATGGAAGCCCACGTTGCCCTGCCCTACTGCTTTGCATGGCCCTCCCAACTCTCCCTGCAGCGCAGAGCCCATATCAGTGCACGGGTCAGAGCTCTGCTCAGTTTGGACCCAAGGGAACCATGGATGCCCAGGCCCAGCTTCTCTGCCTTCTATTACTCTGGGTTCCAGGTGAGTGGGTCAAAGGATGGTTCTGCCTGTCAGAAAACTCTCTCAAAATTGTTGGGTTCTCTGATTTGGTGCCTCTGTTCAGCAAGTGCAATAATCAAAGCTCAATGTTGATCAATGGTCTTGACTCTACTGGGAAGACAACAAATATGCTCTAGTTTGAAAGAGACTTTTTTTGTTGTTTTATTTCTAATCTTAGATGCCAATGGAGAAATCGTGATGACACAAACTCCAACGTCTCTAGCTTCGTCTCCAGGCGAAAGAGTCAGCCTTGACTGCCGGGCCAGTCAAAGTGTTAGCAACTATTTAGCCTGGTATCAGCAGAAACCCGGTCAGGCTCCCAAGCTCCTCATCTATGGTGCCTCTACCAGAGCCACTGGTATTCCAGCCCGGTTCAGTGGCAGTGGATCTGGGACAGACTTTACTCTCACCATTAGCAGTCTAGAGCCTGACGATTTTGGAGTTTATTACTGTCAACAGTATAACAATTGGCCAGCACAGTGATTCAACATCAAACAAAAACTTCTCCAAGACCCTCAGTGTTTACTAGATTGTACCAGCTGCTTCCTTTTCAGACAGTTGTTGTGGCAGTCACTCATTTCTGGTAGACCTGCTCTCTTTAGACATTTTGAAGTTATTAAAGTAACTCCTTGAGACATTTGGACTCTTACTCCTGGATTTTTTTTCCAGGTCAAGATACATATCCAGGTTCCTGTACAAATTCACGGTCAATGCCATTTCATCAGACTTACGTGAATGAATACCTCTAAAGATTCTGGCCAGAGCAATAAGGGAACAATAACTATCACATTGAGGAAAAAGGATTGGAAAATAAGAATTAAAACTGTTGCATTTCCCTGATGAAAGGACTGTGCAGAGAAAACTCAAAAAAATCTACTAGTTATTGAAATTTTCAAGAGAAATCATAAATTGCCAGATGCCAGACTAATATACTAAAATCAGTTTGTTTTCATATAACTGCAATACATGCTTAAGATTAACATTGTAAAACACATGATTTACAATATTATTTAAACATCAATTATTTAGAAAAAGTAGCTAAATATAATAACATCTCCATAACGTTATTTAGAGAAATCAAAGAAAATTTAAGTAAATGGAAGATCCTCTTATATTCAAACTTTGAATATCTCAGTATTGTGAAGATATCAGTTCTATACAAATTGACACACTTGTTAAATAAAATAAAAGTCAAAATCCCAAACTGTTTTTGAATGAAAATTGATAAACTGATTATAAGTGTTATATGGAACTGTCAAGGACTCATAGTAGCTACAGCAAACCCCAAGAAGCAACCAAATATGAACTTACACTACTTGAATTCCAGGACTACGTTAAAGATGGTAGCTTATCCAAATCATTAGAAGTAACAAAGAGTATATTCAGAAGCAGACCTAAAACATGTAGTAAACTTTTTATTAACAGCAGTGACATTGTACTACAGAGTAGAAAGAATAGAAAGGTGCTCAATACTAATTACCACCAGAAGGTTTCACACTAAGAAGCACAAGTGAAAATTACAATAAACTTACCACTAAGCTCCTAAAAATGACTAAAAGTAAATAGTCTAAAAATAAAATAAGGATATGGATTTATTGTTTTAATTGGAAATATGAAGAGAAACACATGTTGGAGAACACACCGAACACTTACATTCCTTGAGATCCAGTACTACCACTCAGATCCATGCACAGTGTGTGTACATTTTTTCAGATGTGCACTTAAAAAATTTACAGTATTGTTATAGCCCTAAACTGGGACAGCCTAAGAGTCAATCAATAGTAGAACAAATAAATAAAAAGTGGTATATGCATACAATGAAATCCTATATAAAAATAAAAATATAAAAATTACTTCTACAGCTAAGAACATAAAAGAATTTCACAAAAGTAATGTGCAAAAGAAGTTAGGAAAAATATAATTTATTATCTATGATAATCTTATTATAAAGTTCTAACACTGATGAAATTAATCAAAAATATTAAAACGAGGTTAGAAGTTGCATTGTAGAAGAGCAGGGTTAATGACTGGAAGAAGACAGAGGCTACTTTTGGGACTGATGATGTCCTATTTTAATATGATTGGTAGTTACGAAAGTACGTCCATTCTATGTAAAGTTTATTAAAATCTGTGTGCTTATGATCTGTGAATGTGTATGCAAATGTTACAATTTGTGAATATATATATATGTGAGTATGTGTGTGTGTGCGCATATATATATATATATATATATATATATGATTTGTTCTACCAAAAGTTCATTTTAAATGTCTATAAAGTGTAATACCATTTTGACTCATTAATGCATCTTAACTTTTTTAGGCGTCTCATCCAATTATATTCAGTAATAATCTGTGTTCATTTTCACATGTCACATCTCACCAAATGTAACAATTTCTATGGTTTACAAAGTTACCACAATTTTAGTGGTATCAGTGTCACAGGAGTCACCATACACACTTGTGTCTTAGAAGCATCTACATTTTACACTTCTCAAAATGTGTTGTACTAAAACAATATTTCCTATCAACTCTAAAGTTATGAACCCAACCAAGTTAATATTAAAAATTAGAAGATTTTGCATCAATGTACGTTCTGTCCCTAACTATGCATGATTGCAATTGGCAATTTTGCAGATTAGAAAATGAAACCAAAACATATGTGAATATTCATGCTATACTAGTTAGTAGACATAGAATGATTAAAGATTCTGATGGATTGGTAGGTAGTAGTCGTTTAGAGCCATTCACCTAGTTGAAGGGCATTACTGAGAATTTTGGTGATCCCATTTATAGACAATACTGTTTCTGAATAATTCTAAATATTGATCAATTATGCTGCCTTTGGGAGGCTTAGGTGAGTGGATTGCCTGAGCCCGTGGGTTTGACCCCGCCTGGGCAGCGAGACCTCATCTCTACAATAAATCAAAAAATCAGCTGGGTGTGGTAGCACATACCTGTAATTCTGGCTACTCAGAAGGCTGAGGCAGAAGGATTGCCGGAGCTCAGCAGGTCAAGGCGGCGGTGACTGGGAGCGGCCACTGCACTCCAGTCTGGTCGACAGAGTGAGACTCCAACTCAAAAAAAATAAAAAAATTAAAATTAAAAAAATAAATAAAATTATGCTGCTAAAAACATTCAAGTAGAAGTTTTTGAGTGAATATAAATTTTCATTTTGGGAGGGCATATACCAATGCTTCTCAATGTATAATGAGAAAATGTCCCAATAAACCCATTGTAAATTGAAAACGTCATAAGTCAATAATGCATTTAAAGCGGATAACCTTCAAAGCATCATAGTTTAGCTTTTCTTAAACTGCTCAGAACACCACCATTAGCATACAGTTGGAAAAAGTCATCCTGATAATTCAGTGCACTGTAATGTATTATTTTTTACCTTTCTGTTCATGGTATTGCTGGGAGCTGCTGCTGAGAATACCATAGCACATATTGCTAGCCCAGGAAAATATAAAAATATTACATATGAAATACTTTCTACTTAATTTATATGGCTTTGACACTATCATAAATTTAAAAAATCATAAGATAAACCACCAAAAGTTGGCAATCTTCCAAATATAGAAGTTGAATTGTGACACCACATGGTAACACTTTGATTCAACCTCTAAAGATTTCCCCGACTTCTTTCCAAAAATGTTGTTTCATTTTTCTTTTCCACTAGCAGTGCAAAGATTCTATTTGATTGTCAACCAATGCAATGAGAAGAATGGGTCTCTCAATAGTGGATGTTCAGAAAAATAAAAATATATCAATATGCAAGAAAATAAATCCAAGGTAGGTCAGAGATGTCAACTGAATACTTTGTTAACATTCATAGTCTTCCTAAGCTTGGGTCTGTGTTTTTACTGCCTGGTGGTTGCTAACTCACTCTCAGAGTTGTTTAGAGGAAGCGATGGGCTTCAGGTAAGAAAAAGGTGGATCAGATAAAAAAATATCTGGTTCAAGACACAAACTAAGAAAGATAACAAATAATAATAAAAGATGAGGAACTGACGAATGTACAATGAATACTTCCTGTGGAATGAAAAAGAAAATGAGAAATTGTCTTCTTTCTTCATGATATTGAGCCTTTGAACTTGTGCCAAGATGCATTCAGCACTAGTGTCTATTCCTGTCATTAATTATCTTCTTATTAGTC
>NW_007151746.1:3070-3531 GCF_000164805.1 Carlito syrichta | reverse complement strand
CAACTTACATAATAGACTTATAGATTTTATTAATAGATGGCCCCTGTGAGTGAATTATAAACAAAAGAGGACAAAAATAAACTGAAGAATCCAAATATAAGAGAGTATAGTGTTTATCTCAATAGCAGCTGCAGCATTGAGGAAAGCACAGAACATGAAGTTGAAAAGTTGTGTCCAGGTCTGGAAATGCATCACCTGTTGACAGAAATATATCACAGCAGAATCAAAGGCCAATTGTCCCTGGAAAATAAAAAGGATTCCAGGCCCTAATATAATCTCTAATTTATTAATGGCAAATATGAGCATATGTCTACTTAAATATTAAGTACATACAACACATTCTGACTTCTCAATCATACAAAATCAAGTGAGGACAATAGGCAACTGAAATAGACCAAAAGAATCTGCAGTTATTGGAGTAACCAGATATTATATGATTAATACAGTCAGTGACAAGGTGA
>NW_007151746.1:0-2533 GCF_000164805.1 Carlito syrichta | reverse complement strand
CAACCCACCACCACCTTAAAATTGGAGACCTAGGCAAGAAGATCATCTACCATTCTCAGGGATTTCTTCAGAGGAGGCATCAGAGATGCTGCCCCTCACCATCTGGCACCTGGCCCTTGCCATCATCTTCAGTAACAGACCTGGCACAAGCAAGAGCATAGGGGAGATGCAGGTCATGATAAACTGGAATAAAGCTCAATGCTAGTGATGTGACACTGATGGGTGCCATCTTCTCAGTACTGGGACCTGGCAGATACTTGCATTTCCTCACCCAACTCCACCCAGTCTCCATCTTGGGATCCAGAGTCTATCTTCACATCAATGTCAAAGAGAAAGACACTCCCCCAAACTGGAACAGGCACAGACACATCAGAACTTAGTGGGAGAATTGACACCAGCAGCAGCAAGTAGGGTGAGTCCAGATCTGATCATCCTCCTCCCACAGTAGTCCATGGCTTCTGACCCACACTGAGCACAACTGTATCAGTCAGCACAGAGAGTGGGGGTGGGGGGAGGCTGGAGACCAATACCTCTCCCTAAGGCAGAGGTCTGAAAGGTACCTAGAGTCACAGAAAGTCTAGAGATAAGCTTTGTTGTTGGTTTTGTTTTCTTGTTTTTCTTTATTTAGTTTTAGCCTTTTTTCTTTTCTCTTTCTTCTAGTTTACATTTTTGTACTTGCTTTGTTTCTGTTATTTTAGGTTTTTTTTTTAGATTTTTTGTTTATATATGGATGTTTTTGAGGGAGAGTGCACCAATAGGAGGGTTTTTGTTTGCTTGTATGATTGTCTGTATGTCTTTATCTTTTTTTTCTGTCTTTGTTTGTCTCTCTGTTTATTCATCAGTTGGTACACCTATCTGTTTTTCCTCTGCTTCGTTTCTCTCTCCACATTCATTTCACCTTCCTCTTTCATTTATCCATTCTTGCTGCTTGTCTAATATCATTTTACTTTCAGGGGACAAACAGATATCCCTATTGCATGAACAGATTATAAAGCAGTAGAAAGTGGGCTCCAGGGGGCCCACACACCTATCAGTAGATACCGGGATCAGCAGATAGCTTCTGAATCACAGTTGTCCCTTAATTAAAACACAAAATTACAAAAGTCACAGGCTTACCACTGCCCCCCCGTAGTTCAGCCTCAGAATTGAACAAGCCAGATAATCTACATAAGGAAGAAGGGGAGACTGAAGAAGCAGAAATAAAAACTATCCCCCCATCACTGAACAACACAATTAAAGAAGAGGAAAAAGAGAGAGAGGGGGGAGGAAAACCTGCACAAATTAAGAAAAACCAAAGGAAGAATTGGTTCTCATACACAGGACAACAACTGAGAATAAACACTTCAGAACTCAAAAAATTAAGGGCACCCATAATTGCTGGTCTCAAACTACAAACTCAAATATAAAGATATTAAGAGAGAATAAATAGAAATGAGGAGAGACAAGAGGAAAGAATGAAGGAGTTGATAACCAAGATAACACCAATAAATAATACAGTGAATGAAATAAATAACAAACTGATAAGCATAGAAAGCAGAATTAGCCTAGAGGAAGAAAGAATCCCAGAGATGACAACCAAAATATTGAACAAACTCAAACTGTTAAAAACATGGTATAGAAGCTTAAAAAATTGAAAAAAGTCTCCAAGAGATGAGTGATTATATGAAGAGGCCAAACCTAAGATTAATTGGAATCTTTGAGGCAGATAGAGAGACAGAGTCTACCCTGAAACAAACATTCCATGAAATTATCTAAGAAAACATCCCTCATCTCAACAGAGACATGGCCATTTAAGCACGAGAGATCAGAGAACCCCTGCAAGTCAACAAATGAGAAGACCAACTACTAAACACATGGTAATTCACTTACACAAAGTAGGTCTAAAAGGAAAAATTCTAAAGGTGGAAAGAGAGAAAGATCAGACTACCTACGGGGGAAGACCAATTAGAATAGCAATAGACTTAACTACAGAAACACTTCAGGCTAGGAGAGACTGGAGACCAATCTTCAAAGTTCTCAAAGATAAACAATTTCAACCAAGAATTTTTTTACAAAACTAAGCTAAGTTTCAACAGCAATGGAGACTTAAAATTATTTGCAGACATTCAATCTTTAAGAGTGTTTACTACCTCCAGACCATTTCTAAAAGAAACACTAAAGAAAATATTAAACACGGAAAAAGAAAAAAAAAAAAAATGACAAAGTCCTTCCCAAGAATGTAGGAAAAAGTTTGGAAACTTACATAAATCAACCCCAAAATTAAAAGGAGTACAATAAACAAATACACAGCAGCAACAAGAACAACACACTCTATAAGAACCTCATGACAGGGATGAACTCTCACATTTTAATAAATAGTCTGAATGTGAATAGACTAAATCCACCACTGAAAAGACATAGCATGACAAATTGGATAAAATATCATGATGCAATAATATATTATCTCTAAGAGACTCATTTCACCAGAAAGGACACTCACAGACTCAGAATAAGAAGATGAAAAACAAATGTCATTGCCTCTTGTGAAATCAGG
>NW_007151745.1:0-5891 GCF_000164805.1 Carlito syrichta | reverse complement strand
AATTACAGGCATGCGCTACCATGCCTGGCTGATTTTTTTATTTATGTAGAGATGAGGTCTCACTGCCCAGGCGGGTCTCGACCCCGCGGGCTCAGGCAATCCACTCACCCCAGCCTCCCAAAGACGTGGGATTAGAGGCTGAGCCACCAAGCCCGGCTAGTTTTAGGGATTTTTAAGATTCTCTTAAACAAGCTCTCTCTCTTGCTCTTTCTCAGTCTTGCTCTCTTTCTCTCTCACTCTCTCCTCTCTCTTCTTTCATCTTATACATTTTGCTTTAGGAGACACAACAGGACTTAAGGCCTTCTTCAAAGAAGAAAAATCCATTCACATCCAAATAATCAAATATTGACACCTTTTTAGCTGGGATAATTTATTTTATTTTATTATCCTATTATGTTAATAGGAAAGACATTTTGATTTTTCTCTAAACAGTCTAAGTTTTAAATTTCATTTAGGTGTTGGAGAAGGTGATGGAAAAGATTTAAAAATGCAATTAACAATGGGAAAAACGATTGTGTTTTCCTGCTCCTTTGGAAAAAACTGTGAGGTAAGAGAAAACACATGAGGTGAAAATTCTGGCATTTACTTAAGGTTCAGTGTCAATCCCAAACTATTACCCACCATACGGAGATTTTATGTTGCTTTCTGGTTACTATCCAGCTTGGTGTCACTGGGTTTGGATACAAACCAAAGATAAATCAACCTCATTGTTCAGAACAAGTTTTCCAGTTAAATTTCCAGAACACGATTTTATACCAAGTGTTGCCCTTCTCTTTCCCACAAATGCTGAGCCTGTTCCCAGGGATCTATCATGGTTCTAATTCACATGTCTGGCCATTTGGAACCACATTCTCTTCTTCTAGTTTATTTTAACTTTTATTACATGCCACTGATTCTAAATTTTAGTGTGCATGGTAAAGATACACATTTCTAGGTTGTACCCCCAAAGTATGATCCAGGAAATTTGGGGTGGAGCTCAAGAATCTGTAGACTTAGCAATGCACCAAGAGATTCTAACACAGAGGTTCTGTGGAATGGCACTACAAGAAACAATGGAAGAGTGCATGCACTGGAGAAAATAACTTTCTTCAAAACAATGAGATCTTCTGAAGTAATAGGAAAACTTCTGTTATCACTCTAAGAACCATACACTTGTAGAATTCTCTCCCAGTCTTCTGTCTCAAATTATCTTGTTACCAACCCTATTCCTGCCTCAACTCTCCACCTTTGTTTGGCCTCTCCTAACTAAGAGCATTGACTCAGTTCTGATCCTTTCCTTTCTGTTCTCATCTCACAAATGTATTGTTCTTGGTGATGTAGCCCCATTCTCCTTATTTAAGCATGTATCTGTTCTTTCGTTTACTGAACCGATATTTATGGACACCCACTGAGTTGTAGATGCAGGAGCTACAACAGGGACAGTCTCCACCATCACAAATCAAATGCATCAGTTGATTAAAATTCATTAAATGAGCTTTCCCTCTGCTTCTGCAAATGGTACCAACCTTTTCCCACTCAGGTCTTAAAAATTTGGAGTTGGCATTGATTCATCTTTGCCTTGGCCCTTCAAATCTAGTTTGTCACTGATCGCTATTGATTATGACTTTGATATTCTCCTTCACTTCCTCTTCCTTTCTGTTCCTACTGCCACTCTGTCCAAGACATCATTTGCTCATATTTAGATCTATGCAATGGTTTCTTTAGTCTTTAACCTCCTTATACAAATCAGTGTGTAGAGTCCTGACGTGTGAATCCTGAAATTTTGCTCTCATGTGAAAAGCTGTAGGTACAGAAGAAACACACCATGTGCCCATGTCAAAGCCAGTTGACTCTCTAGCTGAACATTCTTATCTGTAAGATATATAGCACATCTAAAGTGTTGTGGAATTAAATTTGATAATATAGATAAAGTTGTTTAAACTATCCACCACTAAATAGTGTTATATGTGACAATTATCAGGCCCCTTTGTCACGTAGAAAATGCCCCACTATATTCTCCAGCAATTTCACTCTTTTTTCCTTCACTCTTGAGCTCTTAAGACATAACAGAACTTATTTCCATCCATCAGTTGACTAGCACACTCTTTTTAGAAACTTTCTCTCTCTCTCTCTCTCTCTCTCTCTCTCTCTCTCTCTCTCTCTGTTTAATCAGGGTCTCACACTCTGTCACGCAGGCTGGAGAGAAGGGGTATGATCACAGCCACTGCAACCTTGACCTCCTGAGCTCAGGGGATCCTGTCGCCCCAGCCTTCCAAGTAGCTGGTACTACAGGCATGCGCTATCATGTCTGGCTAATATTTACTTATTTGTTTGTTTGTTTGTTTACTGTATATATGAGGTTTCACCATGTTGCCCAGGCTGGTCTCAAACTTCTGAGTTCAGGCAAATTTCCTTTGTCTTTACTTCCCAAAGTGCTGAGTTTACAGGCATGAGCCACCAAAACTGGCTGCAATTCTCTAATTTCTACTTTGTGTTTTTGTTGGTCTTTCATATCCCCTCAGCCTAGACAAGATTCCATTTTCAAAGCTCTTCTTTATTTATCCAAGTCCTTTCATGCCCACTGAATTTCTACCTCCTCGATGAAACTTTCTTGTTCTGCACCTCCTGTTTCTTGCACCCTCCCCTACATAACAGCACACCCAGTCTTCGTCATATACCTTGAGATTATAGGCCATCCTACTATTGTTCTCTCTGTGTAGAGTTTCCTGAGGGACGAACTGAGTCTGCACAATTTTTTTTTGTATTTTTCTCAGGGCCTAGCATCACCTTTCTTACTGAGGTTGCCATCATAATACAAGGGTGAATCAATTTTTTAAAAACATTTTGTATAACGTCAAAGATATGTATTTCACAAGCTTCAACTATCTTTGGTCACTCCATCCTGCAGTCTGCAATGGACATTGCCTGTGATCACATCAGTAAACATAAGAGTTTTAATACAACATGGTGTATGCATTGCTTTGGAATGTCAATTCCAGTTTTAAAATTAAGCTTCTTAGTGCACTCTCAAAGAGGCCCTAAACTATGAAAATCCTATGACATGCATTAATTAATAATGTTTAATTGATTGAACTCTAATAAAAAATTGAACACATTTTCCCACAGTAACCCATTAAATATGTTGATTTTTTTTTGAGTTGGGATTTTAGTACAGTGGCAGGATCACGACTCTCTGCAGCCTCAATCTCTCAGCATCAAGCAGTCCTTCTGCCTCGGTTTCCTGAGTAACTGGAACTATAAGCATGTGCCACCTCACCCAACAAATTTCTTTTAGCTTTTTTTGTAGTGATGAGGTCTTACTATGTTTCCTCGGCTTGTCTTGAACTTCTGGGCTCAAGCAATCCTTCTTCCTTGGTCTCCCACAGTGCTGGGATTACAGACAGGGGAAACTGCCTGTCCATACATGTTGGCCTTCTAAAAATATAAACAACAGTATATCAACTTTATAAAAATATTTTTAATAGTTTTATAAATGTAGTGAGTGGGCTATGAGACAAAAAGTATTTTATAAATATAGGATGCCTTAATAAGTGAAAACGAAGTTTTAATCACCAGCTAGGCTTATAGCTCTGAATTCTGTGCATTCATTCATAGCTCGTCCATGACATTGAGGAAAAAAAATTAATAATTGAGGTATACAACTGCCCACCGCTATATGCTGATGTGAAAGTGAAGTTTTTCTCTCCAGTGAGTAAACAAAAACAGCTTTATCACTAGTCTTGTCTGGTCTTGATTGGTTTTAGTTTAGAATTTTCTTTACTATAATTCTCAGCAAGGAAGATGATAGATGTAATGCCTTAGTTAGAATAAGGAACTGCAAATCAGATCCATAACAAATTTTTTAAAAGAATACATGTAATTTGAAAAAGTATTGCTCATTTGTTATTTCTAAATTCTAAACTTTCAACTTTTTTCTAAATGTACATGTATTCATTTTCAAGGAAGAAAAAAAGTTGAAAGCTAAGATGCTAAAAAAGCAAGATATGCCTTGCTGCATAGCAGTGATCACATTTATGTTTTGCATCTTTAAAACACATTGTTCCCGCTGAGGTGGAAGGATCGCTAGAGCCCAGCAGGTCGAGGCTGCGGTGGCCGGGAGCAGCCACTGCACTCCAGTCTGGGCGACAGTGAGACTGCGACTCAATAAATAAGTAAATAAGTAAATAAATAAATAAATAAATAAAACACATGTTCCTAATAATTAATAAAATACCTTAAAAAGAGGAAAATTTGGTTCCCTTTTGAATTGATATTATGTTATAGATAGTAGTTTTAATCCAGTGTTGTCTTTATGCAAAGTTAGAATATCTTTCATTGTCATTACTATGAATGTCAAAAGTATATTATTTATACTGACCAGTCATAAAATGTGTGTCTGAATATTATTCTATATATAACTGATTTCTAAATCTCAGTGTTTCATCTCATTTTGCTATTAAATCATCCATCAGAACTGCCAACAAGTAACTATGTTGGTCAATTCAAAATTGATTTCCACTGAGCTCACATTTGTAATCCCAGCACCTTGGGAGGCAGAGACGAGAGGATTGCTTGAGTCCAGGGGTTCAAGACCAGCCTGCTCAACTTGGCAAAACCTAGTCTGTACAATAATTTTTAAAAAAAATATTAGCTGAGCATTGTGATGCATACCTGTGGTTCCAGCTACTTTGAAAGCTGAAGTGGAAGAATCACCTAACACTGCAGGTCAGGGCTGTGGTGGTTGTGAGCATACCACTACACTCCATTCTGAGCAGCAGAGGGAGAATCCTACTCAAAAAATAAAAATAAATCTATTTCTGTGCTTCCTTTCATCTCCTTCTTGCTCCAATTGGGGGAGAATCTATTAAGTAGAAGCAGTAAATGTAGTTAAACAAGTAACCTGATAGCTCCCATATTGTATGTTTCCCCTGGAAAAATGAAGTCACTGAATTCTCACTTGGACAATGTTCTCTAAGAAGACACAGTGGTTTAAAGGCCATTCTAGTCTTTGAGAGTATCAAGGGACATGAGATGAAAGCACTTTCCAAAGTGCTCCATGTACTAAAGATAACATGTGTTGCATTTTTCTCCATGCTGATAGTGACATCTCTTTCAGGAGAGAGGCTATAAACTCTAGCCCTGCTCTGATAGGACTCCTGGTGAGGTGGCTGTGGATTTTTGGTGTGTCTTTCACAGGAAATCTCTTTATCCTGACAGTTGACTTGAAGTTTATGTGTGTGACCCATGGCCACGTATCTGTATAAACAGAAAACTTGTTTACACTGGTAGAAATTCTTGGACTCTTTTCTGACCTTTGTCCATGTATTCCTACCAAGGTAGCCACTCTTTAGGAGGGCCCTGTCTGGGGAGAAAGTTGGGTTTGGGTGTGTCAGTCAGGTGAAACCCAGAGAAGGAAGCACAACAACACATAGGAAGTCACAGAAGCAGTATTTGCTTACTTATAGAACCTGGGAAGATGGGAGCAGCAACTTGGCAGGGCCAGCTGGAAGGGAGTGGCAATCCAGGATACCTGTGCTTGACCAGTGGGTGGGAAGCAATAGAGAGAGAGACAAACAGAGAGAGAGAGAGAGAGAGAGAGAGAGAGAGAGAGAGTGAGAGAGAATGAGAAAGACAGAACTCTGAAAGTGGGAGACTTTGTTGGGATTCAAGGTGTTACCCAAGCAGTTTTTCTGCTGGAGGTCTAATTGATGGGGATAATTCAAGAAGGCACAAGGTCCAGGAAGGAATGCTGTGACTGAAAGGTGATGGCTGTGAAATGGCCTGACAATCCATGATGAGGATGGGGGTCTGTGGGGTGAGTCAAGTAGGTTGTTTCTAGCTATTCCATAATGGGGTGGTCACCAGGAAGTGGTCATCTGAGGTAGATATCTGAATAATTCACAATGAGGATC
>NW_007151744.1:0-7063 GCF_000164805.1 Carlito syrichta | reverse complement strand
AATTACAGGCATGCGCTACCATGCCTGGCTGATTTTTTTATTTATGTAGAGATGAGGTCTCACTGCCCAGGCGGGTCTCGACCCCGCGGGCTCAGGCAATCCACTCACCCCAGCCTCCCAAAGACGTGGGATTAGAGGCTGAGCCACCAAGCCCGGCTAGTTTTAGGGATTTTTAAGATTCTCTTAAACAAGCTCTCTCTCTTGCTCTTTCTCAGTCTTGCTCTCTTTCTCTCTCACTCTCTCCTCTCTCTTCTTTCATCTTATACATTTTGCTTTAGGAGACACAACAGGACTTAAGGCCTTCTTCAAAGAAGAAAAATCCATTCACATCCAAATAATCAAATATTGACACCTTTTTAGCTGGGATAATTTATTTTATTTTATTATCCTATTATGTTAATAGGAAAGACATTTTGATTTTTCTCTAAACAGTCTAAGTTTTAAATTTCATTTAGGTGTTGGAGAAGGTGATGGAAAAGATTTAAAAATGCAATTAACAATGGGAAAAACGATTGTGTTTTCCTGCTCCTTTGGAAAAAACTGTGAGGTAAGAGAAAACACATGAGGTGAAAATTCTGGCATTTACTTAAGGTTCAGTGTCAATCCCAAACTATTACCCACCATACGGAGATTTTATGTTGCTTTCTGGTTACTATCCAGCTTGGTGTCACTGGGTTTGGATACAAACCAAAGATAAATCAACCTCATTGTTCAGAACAAGTTTTCCAGTTAAATTTCCAGAACACGATTTTATACCAAGTGTTGCCCTTCTCTTTCCCACAAATGCTGAGCCTGTTCCCAGGGATCTATCATGGTTCTAATTCACATGTCTGGCCATTTGGAACCACATTCTCTTCTTCTAGTTTATTTTAACTTTTATTACATGCCACTGATTCTAAATTTTAGTGTGCATGGTAAAGATACACATTTCTAGGTTGTACCCCCAAAGTATGATCCAGGAAATTTGGGGTGGAGCTCAAGAATCTGTAGACTTAGCAATGCACCAAGAGATTCTAACACAGAGGTTCTGTGGAATGGCACTACAAGAAACAATGGAAGAGTGCATGCACTGGAGAAAATAACTTTCTTCAAAACAATGAGATCTTCTGAAGTAATAGGAAAACTTCTGTTATCACTCTAAGAACCATACACTTGTAGAATTCTCTCCCAGTCTTCTGTCTCAAATTATCTTGTTACCAACCCTATTCCTGCCTCAACTCTCCACCTTTGTTTGGCCTCTCCTAACTAAGAGCATTGACTCAGTTCTGATCCTTTCCTTTCTGTTCTCATCTCACAAATGTATTGTTCTTGGTGATGTAGCCCCATTCTCCTTATTTAAGCATGTATCTGTTCTTTCGTTTACTGAACCGATATTTATGGACACCCACTGAGTTGTAGATGCAGGAGCTACAACAGGGACAGTCTCCACCATCACAAATCAAATGCATCAGTTGATTAAAATTCATTAAATGAGCTTTCCCTCTGCTTCTGCAAATGGTACCAACCTTTTCCCACTCAGGTCTTAAAAATTTGGAGTTGGCATTGATTCATCTTTGCCTTGGCCCTTCAAATCTAGTTTGTCACTGATCGCTATTGATTATGACTTTGATATTCTCCTTCACTTCCTCTTCCTTTCTGTTCCTACTGCCACTCTGTCCAAGACATCATTTGCTCATATTTAGATCTATGCAATGGTTTCTTTAGTCTTTAACCTCCTTATACAAATCAGTGTGTAGAGTCCTGACGTGTGAATCCTGAAATTTTGCTCTCATGTGAAAAGCTGTAGGTACAGAAGAAACACACCATGTGCCCATGTCAAAGCCAGTTGACTCTCTAGCTGAACATTCTTATCTGTAAGATATATAGCACATCTAAAGTGTTGTGGAATTAAATTTGATAATATAGATAAAGTTGTTTAAACTATCCACCACTAAATAGTGTTATATGTGACAATTATCAGGCCCCTTTGTCACGTAGAAAATGCCCCACTATATTCTCCAGCAATTTCACTCTTTTTTCCTTCACTCTTGAGCTCTTAAGACATAACAGAACTTATTTCCATCCATCAGTTGACTAGCACACTCTTTTTAGAAACTTTCTCTCTCTCTCTCTCTCTCTCTCTCTCTCTCTCTCTCTCTCTCTGTTTAATCAGGGTCTCACACTCTGTCACGCAGGCTGGAGAGAAGGGGTATGATCACAGCCACTGCAACCTTGACCTCCTGAGCTCAGGGGATCCTGTCGCCCCAGCCTTCCAAGTAGCTGGTACTACAGGCATGCGCTATCATGTCTGGCTAATATTTACTTATTTGTTTGTTTGTTTGTTTACTGTAAATATGAGGTTTCACCATGTTGCCCAGGCTGGTCTCAAACTTCTGAGTTCAGGCAAATTTCCTTTGTCTTTACTTCCCAAAGTGCTGAGTTTACAGGCATGAGCCACCAAAACTGGCTGCAATTCTCTAATTTCTACTTTGTGTTTTTGTTGGTCTTTCATATCCCCTCAGCCTAGACAAGATTCCATTTTCAAAGTTCTTCTTTATTTATCCAAGTCCTTTCATGCCCACTGAATTTCTACCTCCTCGATGAAACTTTCTTGTTCTGCACCTCCTGTTTCTTGCACCCTCCCCTACATAACAGCACACCCAGTCTTCGTCATATACCTTGAGATTATAGGCCATCCTACTATTGTTCTCTCTGTGTAGAGTTTCCTGAGGGATGAACTGAGTCTGCACAATTTTTTTTGTATTTTTCTCAGGGCCTAGCATCACCTTTCTTACTGAGGTTGCCATCATAATACAAGGGTGAATCAATTTTTAAAAAACATTTTGTATAACGTCAAAGATATGTATTTCACAAGCTTCAACTATCTTTGGTCACTCCATCCTGCAGTCTGCAATGGACATTGCCTGTGATCACATCAGTAAACATAAGAGTTTTAATACAACATGGTTTATGCATTGCTTTGGAATGTCAATTCCAGTTTTAAAATTAAGCTTCTTAGTGCACTCTCAAAGAGGCCCTAAACTATGAAAATCCTATGACATGCATTAATTAATAATGTTTAATTGATTGAACTCTAATAAAAAATTGAACACATTTTCCCACAGTAACCCATTAAATATGTTGATTTTTTTTTGAGTTGGGATTTTAGTACAGTGGCAGGATCACGACTCTCTGCAGCCTCAATCTCTCAGCATCAAGCAGTCCTTCTGCCTCGGTTTCCTGAGTAACTGGAACTATAAGCATGTGCCACCTCACCCAACAAATTTCTTTTAGCTTTTTTTGTAGTGATGAGGTCTTACTATGTTTCCTGGGCTTGTCTTGAACTTCTGGGCTCAAGCAATCCTTCTTCCTTGGTCTCCCACAGTGCTGGGATTACAGACAGGGGAAACTGCCTGTCCATACATGTTGGCCTTCTAAAAATATAAACAACAGTATATCAACTTTATAAAAATATTTTTAATAGTTTTATAAATGTAGTGAGTGGGCTATGAGACAAAAAGTATTTTATAAATATAGGATGCCTTAATAAGTGAAAATGAAGTTTTAATCACCAGCTAGGCTTATAGCTCTGAATTCTGTGCATTCATTCATAGCTCGTCCATGACATTGAGGAAAAAAAATTAATAATTGAGGTATACAACTGCCCACCGCTATATGCTGATGTGAAAGTGAAGTTTTTCTCTCCAGTGAGTAAACAAAAACAGCTTTATCACTAGTCTTGTCTGGTCTTGATTGGTTTTAGTTTAGAATTTTCTTTACTATAATTCTCAGCAAGGAAGATGATAGATGTAATGCCTTAGTTAGAATAAGGAACTGCAAATCAGATCCATAACAAATTTTTTAAAAGAATACATGTAATTTGAAAAAGTATTGCTCATTTGTTATTTCTAAATTCTAAACTTTCAACTTTTTTCTAAATGTACATGTATTCATTTTCAAGGAAGAAAAAAAGTTGAAAGCTAAGATGCTAAAAAAGCAAAAATATGCCTTGCTGCATAGCAGTGATCACATTTATGTTTTGCATCTTTAAAACACATTGTTCTCGCTGAGGAGGAAGGATCGCTAGAGCCCAGCAGGTCGAGGCTGCGGTGGCCGGGAGCAGCCACTGCACTCCAGTCTGGGCGACAGTGAGACTGCGACTCAATAAATAAGTAAATAAGTAAATAAATAAATAAATAAATAAAACACATGTTCCTAATAATTAATAAAATACCTTAAAAAAGAGGAAAATTTGGTTCCCTTTTGAATTGATATTATAATGTTATAGATAGTAGTTTTAATCCAGTGTTGTCTTTATGCAAAGTTAGAATATCTTTCATTGTCATTACTATGAATGTCAAAAGTATATTATTTATACTGACCAGTCATAAAATGTGTGTCTGAATATTATTCTATATATAACTGATTTCTAAATCTCAGTGTTTCATCTCATTTTGCTATTAAATCATCCATCAGAACTGCCAACAAAGTAACTATGTTGGTCAATTCAAAATTGATTTCCACTGAGCTCACATTTGTAATCCCAGCACCTTGGGAGGCAGAGACGAGAGGATTGCTTGAGTCCAGGGGTTCAAGACCAGCCTGCTCAACTTGGCAAAACCTAGTCTGTACAATAATTTTTAAAAAAAATATTAGCTGAGCATGTGATGCATACCTGTGTTCCAGCTACTTTGAAAGCTGAAGTGGAAGAATCACCTAACACTGCAGGTCAGGGCTGTGGTGGTTGTGAGCATACCACTACACTCCATTCTGAGCAGCAGAGGGAGAATCCTACTCAAAAAATAAAAATAAATCTATTTCTGTGCTTCCTTTCATCTCCTTCTTGCTCCAATTGGGGGAGAATCTATTAAGTAGAAGCAGTAAATGTAGTTAAACAAGTAACCTGATAGCTCCCATATTGTATGTTTCCCCTGGAAGAATGAAGTCACTGAATTCTCACTTGGACAATGTTCTCTAAGAAGACACAGTGGTTTAAAGGCCATTCTAGTCTTTGAGAGTATCAAGGGACATGAGATGAAAGCACTTTCCAAAGTGCTCCATGTACTAAAGATAACATGTGTTGCATTTTTCTCCATGCTGATAGTGACATCTCTTTCAGGAGAGAGGCTATAAACTCTAGCCCTGCTCTGATAGGACTCCTGGTGAGGTGGCTGTGGATTTTTGGTGTGTCGTTCACAGGAAATCTCTTTATCCTGACAGTTGACTTGAGGTTTATGTGTGTGACCCATGGCCACGTATCTGTATAAACAGAAAACTTGTTTACACTGGTAGAAATTCTTGGACTCTTTTCTGACCTTTGTCCATGTATTTCTACCAAGGTAGCCACGCTTTAGGAGGGCCCTGTCTGGGGAGAAAGTTGGGTTTGGGTGTGTCAGTCAGGTGAAACCCAGAGAAGGAAGCACAACAACACATAGGAAGTCACAGAAGCAGTATTTGCTTACTTATAGAACCTGGGAAGATGGGAGCAGCAACTTGGCAGGGCCAGCTGGAAGGGAGTGGCAATCCAGGATACCTGTGCTTGACCAGTGGGTGGGAAGCAATAGAGAGAGAGACAGACAGAGAGAGAGAGAGAGAGACAGAGAGAGAGAGAGAGAGTGAGAGAGAATGAGAAAGACAGAACTCTGAAAGTGGGAGACTTTGTTGGGATTCAAGGTGTTACCCAAGCAGTTTTTCTGCTGGAGGTCTAATTGATGGGGATAATTCAAGAAGGCACAAGGTCCAGGAAGGAATGCTGTGACTGAAAGGTGATGGCTGTGAAATGGCCTGACAATCCATGATGAGGATGGGGGTCTGTGGGGTGAGTCAAGTAGGTTGTTTCTAGCTATTCCATAATGGGGTGGTCACCAGGAAGTGGTCATCTGAGGTAGATATCTGAATAATTCACAATGAGGATCTCTGAGGAAGTGAAGAACAGGAAACTATGTTAAGCATGACTGAGCCCTACATCTATATGAGAAAGTTCAATGTGTATTTTGAATAGATGCCAAGGCAACAAAAAATTATAAAATTTCACTGCAATATATTTGAGTATATATAGGCATAGGCCCTTAGTAGATTCTGTAGCATTATCTAAACTAGATTCAAAACTTATTGTCTGAATTAAGTATCTATCATGGAAAAAATATCACTCCTTAAAACATTTAATACCAATAGCAAGAGAAAGCAAAATCATTTTCTTAAGGCCTCTGCCTTTGTATCTTGAGTGTATTGTTCCAGACAGTGGAGTGCTGCATATTTAGTGGTTATAAATGTTTGATAAATATTTGAAATAATAAAGGAAGGAATTTTAATCCTTATGGAATTATTCTTGGTATCACTTGTACGAGGAATATAACCTTTTTCTTTTATCCATATCCTTTTTAGATGCTTCCTAATTATTATGATGAATGTGCTTTTTATTTCTGGCTCCACACATTTTTTATACAGAGAAAGAGGTATGGATATAGTCTAATCCAATTACAACAGCCTAATCTTTAGTGTCTGTGTGTAAGACTTACTGCAGTTCAATTTAAACCACAAAATACTCAAAATCCTATTCTTCATTGCCTTACTCCTCACACTTTGGTTGTTATTTTTAAAACACATCTGTTCTTGAGACACACTCTTGCATTATCCTCAGGAGCATGCCATAAGACTATGGTACAAGTTACAGAGTACTATCATCAGATCTTGAGTGTGATAACAAATGCCTCCCAGGGAAATGTTTGTTTCTTTATTTGTTTTTGTGAGCAAAGTGAGGTGTTTATAAAAGTAAAAATAAGGACTTAAAGAGAAAGGGAGGGAGGTGAGGATGTAAAGGAGTTCACACTCCCAGAACAGATCTAGGGGGGCTTCACTAGCCTAAAAGCTGATTGACACACTTGTGTCCAGGACAGAAGTTACAAGACACAAAAAGAATTAAGAAAACTGGCTTTAAAATTATTGATTGATAGTCTCCCTTTTAAGCCTAATTTTCTAATAACTGAATTGGAAATCTATGTAAAAATCATTCATTGGCTTTGAAGACTGCTTGAAAAGGATCTTCTATCATATCTGGAAATTTATTCCTGAGTCTAAAAGTTCT
>NW_007151743.1:0-6372 GCF_000164805.1 Carlito syrichta | reverse complement strand
TAAAGAGAAAGGGAGGGAGGTGAGGATGTAAAAGAGTTCACACTCCCAGAACAGATCTAGGGGGGCTTCACTAGCCTAAAAGCTGATTGACACACTTGTGTCCAGGACAGAAGTTACAAGACACAAAAAGAATTAAGAAAACTGGCTTTAAAATTATTGATTGATAGTCTCCCTTTTAAGCCTAATTTTCTAATAACTGAATTGGAAATCTATGTAAAAATCATTCATTGGCTTTGAAGACTGCTTGAAAAGGATCTTCTATCATATCTGGAAATTTATTCCTGAGTCTAAAAGTTCTATGCTTGAAGGAGTATCTATCTATGGTGGTAAAAAAAAAATTGAGACTCTTTGGTATCACCTTACAATCCAATACAAAAGGAAAAAATATTGTAGAAATCATTTGGGTCAGAATTGGAGAAGTATTTATATTGCATATGGCATGAATTGATTGTTATTGTCACACCCAATCCTTGCCTTTCCTTCAAATTTAAACTGGATCTAGTAACACTCAAGTTCTATAAGGCATAATAAACTCAGGATGTGGTCTACACACTTGTAATGCACACTTGTAATAAATTTTGAAAGTATGGACTTTGGTACCAAACCCTGAATTGTACCCCACATATTTATAATAAAAAATTTAAAAAAGAAAGTGTGGACTTTGGATTTGAGGAAAAAAAATTTTACCAATTTTTTTTTCTAAGTATATACAAACACTGAACCTTGACTCATGACATGAGCAAAGTCCCTCAATAGCGAGATCGGGGTGGAGCTTCATTTTGTGCTACTCCTCAAAAGTGGCTCTTTCTGAGGGATGCATTTTTCTTGTAAGAAACCAAGAAGCAACAAGTTAGATCACTTTATTTTTACATTTATGCAAGTTTCTAAAGATTTCTGTAACATTTAAATTGACATACCACTTGGTAAAGCTGCTTTATTAGCTATGAGATTGCTCTTCAGCCAAAAATGCCTACTTCCATTATTGAAAAGAGACACAGTATTTTATTCCTGATTTTTGATCCACATGTAGTCTCTGCTTTATCTCGCATATAGAAATTTAGATACTTTATTAAACCCGGATACCATTTAACTTAGATTTATTCCATTAAAAAACAGTGTTAAAAATATCAGTAGCCTGTAATCCCGTGCCTTTGGGAGGCTGAGGTGAATGGATTGCCTGAGCCCGCAGGATTGAGACCCACCTGGGCAGGCGAGACCTCGTCTCTACAATAAAAAAAAAAAAAAAAAACCACAATTAGCCGGGCATGGTAGCACGCGTTTGTAATTCTGGCTACTCGGAAGACTGAGGCGGAAGGTTTGCTGGAGCCCAGTATTCTGGGTGACAGTGAGACTCCAACTCAAAAAAAAAAAAAAAAATCAGTAACATGTGTTACTGGTATGCTACTTAAGAACAGGTATTTTTTATCCAACCAGAAAGATGGAAGGAGCCAAATGAAAAGTAAAAACATGCACTGAGGTTCTCATTGCGTGAGCAAGACTTTTTTTGAAAACTCTAATAATAGTCCCCTATTGTATGGCATTTTACCTAACCCTATAATAAAATGTAATGTATAATTTTTCTGTTTACAGCCTCTATCTATCACGAGACCAACTGGATAACCCCCATATGCGAAAGACATGGGACACTTACAATTTTGAATTTGCTGTGGATGTTCACTTTGATGAAGTATAACTTGAAGTCATGCATCAGCTGCAGTAGACCTTTTTTAAAAAGCCTGTTCAACCTATCTCTGCTACCTCTATCTTCCAAGTCCACATGCTTTGTGATATGCATATTTTCATAGATGTGGACTCATATTTTTAAGAAAGAAATATACTGACACAGCAGCCTCACTCCAGTGGCTTGGGACTTTCTCCTAACCCCCGTTGGGGTAGCCAAGAGTACACGCTTGCGGGAGGCCTCAACTCCTTCCCCTCACTCCCGTTGACTCTCATTGGCTCAAATGTCTCTCAATGGCTCAAAACCTTGGGCATTTCCTGGAGCAACATTAGCCAAGGAGAAAGCCCACAGCCACCATTGTAGCTAACTTTCTCCCACAAGTGCCAATTCTGGCCAGAGGTCAACAGTTTAGCCCACACATCAGATATAATATCTCAGCTACAGGAAATACCTGATAGAAAACCCCAGCTAACACCACTTTCCAAGCCACTCAGCCACTTGGGTTGCCATGAGCCAGTGCAAGTACCCAGCACAGGACTGCCACAGCTGGCAATTGAGTAACTCACTATGCCAAGGCTATATTTAACCAAGAAAACTCAGCAGTGCCTATGTCAGTTCCCTGCCAAACTCACATAAGAAGAAATGGGCTACCAAAATGAGAAGGAAGCAGAAAAAAACTTCTGACAATATGAAAAAGCATAGTTCTCCAATACCCACAAATGACCACACCAACTCTTTAGCAATGAACTCTAATCTAAATGAAATGTTTGAAATTCCAGACATAGAATTCAAAAGGTTGATTATAAAAGTGATAAATGGAATTCAGAAGAAAATTGAAAATCAACATAGAGACATTTTTTAAACTACTCAGAGCCGGGCTAGGTGGCTCAGCCTATAATCCCGTGCCTTTGGGAGGCTGAGGTGAGTGGATTGCCTGAGCCCGCGGGTTCAAGACCCGCCTGGGCAGCGAGACCTCATCTCTACAATAAATAAAAAAATCAGCCGGGTGTGGTAGCGCATGCCTATAATTCTGGCTACTCAGAAGGCTGAGATGGAAGGATCGCCCGATCCCAGCAGGCGAAGCTGGGTTGGCCGGAAGCGGCCACTGCACTCCAGTCTGGGTGACTGAGTGAGACTCCAACTCAAAAAAAAAAAAAAACTACTCAGGACCTGAATGACCTCATCTCTACAATAAATAAATTAAAAAAAAATTAGCCAGGCATGGTAGCACGTGCCTGTAGTTCCAGCTACTTGGAAGGCTGAGGCAGAAGGATCACTGGATCCCAGCAAGTCAAGGCTGTGGTGGCTGGGAGCAGCCACTGCACTCCAGTCTGGGTGACAGAGTGAGACTCCAACTCAAAAAATAAAAAAGAAAAATTATTCAAAGAGATAGCTTTTTAAAAAATCCAAAATTCTGAAGTAAAAGAATTATTTAGGAAAGTACAAAATACAGTGAAAAGTTTGATCAGTAGACTAGAACAAGCAAAAGAAAGAATCTCAGAAAGTGAAGACAAAGCTTTTGAATTAACCAAATCAGAAAACAACAAAGGAAAAAGAATCAAAGCATCGGACAAAATCTCCAAGATACATGGGACTATGCAAAACATCCACACATAAGAATCATAGGTATTCCTGGGAAGAAGAGTAAGCAACAAGTTTGGAAAAATCTATTTGAAGGAATAATGAAGGAAAACATGCCTTGGTTTGCCAGAGATCTAACTATCTAGAAACAAGAAGCCCAAAGAACCCTCAGAAGACTCATTGCAAAATAGTCATCCCCAAGGCATATAATCATCCAGTTGTGCAAAGTTGATGTGAAGGAAAAAAATGTTAAGAGCAGTGAAACAAAACATCAAATAACTTACAAAGGTAAACCTATCAAATACCAGTCTTCTCAGAAGAAACCTTACAAACCAGAAGGGATTGGGACCCTATTTTCAGTCTGTTCAAACAGAATATTGTCAGTCAAGGATTTTGTATCCCACTCTCTAATTTTCATTCAAGGAAGGAGAAATAAAATATTTAGCAGACAAGGAAACACTGAGGGAGTTTGTAACCACTAGCCCAGCTCAAAAAGAAATTCTCAAAGGAGTTTTAAACACTGAAAAGCTCAACATATACCAGTCAAAAAAGGTGGAAATCACAAGGTCACATACCTTATGGAACACCAACAATAGAAAAAAAAATAAAGCAATCAGATAACAACCAGTATGATGAGTAGAATAGTATCATACATATCATTATTAACTGTGAGCATAAGTGGTCTCAATGTCCCCACTGAAAAGATATCTACTGGCAGAATGAATTATCAAATACAACCAAATATCTGCTGCCTTCAAGAGAACCACTTAACTTGCAAAGACTCCTATAGACTCAAGGAACACGTGGAAAACATCATTCCAAGCAACTGGCAACCCAAAAGGAACAAGAGCAGCCATTTTCATATCAGATAAAACAGACTTTAAGTTAACAGTAAAAAAAAGACAAAGATGGTATATAATGATAAAGAGATCAATCCAATGAGGAGACATAACAATTTTAAATATATATGTGCCAATGCCAGAGCCACCAGCATTATAAAACAAATTCAGTAAGACCTCGAAAAAGAGATGGACAACAATACAATAATAGTGGGAGATGTCAACACTCCACTGACAGTAAAAGAGAGATCGTGAAAGCCGAAAGTGAATTTGAAATGCTGGAGTTAAATCAGATTCTAGAGCAAGTGGAACTAACAGACACTTACAGAACTTTCCATCCCCAAACTACAGGATGTACATTTTTCTCATCCTCACATGAAAGGGTCTCCAAGATAGACCATATGATTGGTCACAAATCAAGTCTCAATAAATTCAAAAAACCAAAATCATATCAAGCATCTTCTCAGACCACAGTGAAATAAAACTAGAAATTAACTCCCAGAAGAACTCACAAAACCAAACAAAAATATGGAAATTAAACATCTGCTCCTGAATGATCCTTGGGTCAACAATAAGATCAAGATGGCAATTTAAAACTTCTCTGAAACAAATGACAACAATGAAACAAGTTATCAAAATCTCTGGGACATAGCCAAAGCTGTGCTGAGAGAAAAAATTATAGTGCTAAGTGTCTACATTAATGACTGAAGGATCACATATCGACAACCTAACATTATACCTAAAGGAACTAGAAAGACATGAACAAACCAAACTGAAAGCCAGCAGAAGAAAAAGAATAATGAAAATCCAAGCAGAATGAAATGAAATTGAAATCTTAAAAAATACAAAGGATTAATAACCAAAAAGATAAATAAAATTGAGAGACCTTTAGCTAGATTATATAAAAAATGAAGAGAGAAGATTCAAATCAGCTCAATCAGAAATGAAAATGGAGACATTACAACTGATACAATGGAAATTCAAAAGATTATCCAAGATGATTAAGGACACCTCTGCAAATAAACTAAACAATCTAGAGGAAATGGATACATTCTTCAAAACATGCAGCTCCCCAACCTTGAATCAGGAAGCATAGAAACCTAGAACAGATCAATAACGAACAGCAAGATTGAAACAGTAATTAGAAATCTACCATCAAATGTCCAGGACCTAATGGACTCATAGTTTAATTCTACCAAATCTTCAGAGGAACTGGCACCAATTTTACTGAAGCTATTCCAAAAGATTCAAGAGGAGGGAATTCTTCCTAACTTACTTCTCCAAGGCCAGGATCACTATGATACAAAAGCAAGAACAAGGAACAACAACAACAAAAAAACTATAGACCAATATCCCTGATGAACACAGATACAAAGATCCTAAAAAAATGTTAGCCAACCAAATTCAGCAGCACATTTCAAAAAATGCCCCCCAAACAATTAAGTTTTATCCCAGAGATGCAAGGTTGGGACAACATATGCAAGTCAATAAATATGATCCACTAAATAAACAGAATTAAGAACAAAAATTATATGATAATTTTAATAGATGCAGTAAATGCATTTTAGACAATCCAGCATCCCTCCATGATAAAAAACTCTCAGCAAAATAGACACAGAGAGAACATTCCTCAAAAACAATAAAAGCCACATACAGCAAACTCACAGACAAGGCCATCCTGAACAAAGAAAAGTTGAATGCGATTTCCCCCTCAGAACTGGAAGAAGGCAAGGACGTCCACTGTCACCACTACTATTCAACATAGTCCTGGAAGTCCTAGCCAGAGCAATAAAGGACATCCATATTGGAAAAGAAGAAAACAGACGAACTCTCTATGCTGATGATATGGTCTTACACCTAGATAATCCTAAAGACTCCTCCAAAAGACTCCTGAATTTGATCATGCATTTTGTAAAATTTCAGGATACAAAAGTTAACACACACAAATCAGTAGCACTACTACATACCAATGGCAACCAAGCTGAGATATCAATAACTCAATTCCATTTACAGTAGCAGCCAAAAAGCCAAAATGCCTAGGGATATGTTTAACCAAGGAGCTGAAAGCTCTCTACAAGGAAACCGACCAAACTCTGATGAAACAAATTGTAGCCGGCACAAACAAATGGAGAAAATTCCATCCTCATGAACTGGAAAAACCACGATGTTAAAATGATCCAAATTAATCTACAAATCCAATGTAATGCCTATCAAACTACCAACATTGTGCTTCAGAGAATCAGATAAAGCAATCCTAAAATTCATGTGGAA
>NW_007151742.1:0-653 GCF_000164805.1 Carlito syrichta | reverse complement strand
CAGAATATTTTTTATCACTCTGCCCCTCCAAAAACAACCATATCATTTAGCAGTTAATCCCTATTTCCCTATCTATCAGCCATTAATCTACTTTTTGTCACTATTTTCTCATTTGGGGCATTTCATGTAAATACAATCATATAATATATGGCCCATTCTGTCTTTTCTTTTTTTTCACTTAGCATTTTGTTTTCAAGATTCATCTATGTTGTAACACCTTTCAGTACTTCATTCTTTTTTTAAGTCCAAATAATATTCTGTTGTATGAATATGCCACATTTTGTTTATTCATTCATTCATTGATGAGTATTTGGGCTTTCTCTACTTTTGACCATCATTAATTATGCCACTGTGAACAGTCATGTATACATTTATGTAAGGATGTAGGTTTTAATTCTCTTAAGTAAATACATAGGAGTAGTATTGGTAGGTTATATGAGAACTTAATGTTTAAACTTTTGAGAAATTGTCAACCTATTTTCCAAAGGCACTCTATCATTTCACATTCCTACTAACAATGTAAAAGCATTCTAATATCTGCTTGTATTCATCAAAACTTATTATAGACCGGTGGGTGCCCGCGGCCCATGCAGAGCAGAGCCCCCGCCCTCCCGTAACCCGACACCTGAGCTGTGGCGGTGGCAGCGCTCCTG
>NW_007151741.1:0-567 GCF_000164805.1 Carlito syrichta | reverse complement strand
TTGCATGGGGGAAACAAACAAAAAAATGTCTCGGGGCAAGATGGGTGAGTAGGGAGGATGGGATACAGAGGTTCTGCCAATTTTGGTCAAAAACTGCTCAATGCTCAGCAAGGTGTGGGCAGGTGTGTTGCCATGGTGGAAGAATCAGTCAACTGTTTGCCACAACTTGGGACATTTCATCTGCAAATTGTGACACAACTTTCTCAAAACTTCCATTTAAAAGCTTTATTTGACTGTTTGATCCAGAGGAACAATTTCCAAGTGTACATAAGGGTCCACCATCAAACTATAATTCTGGTTTTGGTGGTTCTTCCCCCTTGTATTACCTCTGGTATTCTTTTATCCAATTATTCTGCTTCTTAGTATTTTTTTATCTTATAAAAAAGATTTTATATCCTACAGTTATGGAGGCTGAGAAGTCCAACATTTAGGGGCTGCATCTGGTAAGAGTCTTCTTGCTGGTGGATTTCTCTGCAGTGTCCTGAATATCACTTGGTAAAGGGGCTGAAAGTACTAATGTACTAGATCATTTATCTTTCTGTTTGTAAAAAACCACCAGTTTACTTA
>NW_007151740.1:0-726 GCF_000164805.1 Carlito syrichta | reverse complement strand
GGCAAGATTGGGTGAGTAGGGAGGATGGGATACAGAGGTTCTGCCAATTTTGGTCAAAAACTGCTCAATGCTCAGCAAGGTGTGGGCAGGTGTGTTGCCATGGTGGAAGAATCAGTCAACTGTTTGCCACAACTTGGGACATTTCATCTGCAAATTGTGACACAACTTTCTCAAAACTTCCATTTAAAAGCTTTATTTGACTGTTTGATCCAGAGGAACAATTTCCAAGTGTACATAAGGGTCCACCATCAAACTATAATTCTGGTTTTGGTGGTTCTTCCCCCTTGTATTACCTCTGGTATTCTTTTATCCAATTATTCTGCTTCTTAGTATTTTTTTATCTTATAAAAAAGATTTTATATCCTACAGTTATGGAGGCTGAGAAGTCCAACATTTAGGGGCTGCATCTGGTAAGAGTCTTCTTGCTGGTGGATTTCTCTGCAGTGTCCTGAATATCACTTGGTAAAGGGGCTGAAAGTACTAATGTACTAGATCATTTATCTTTCTGTTTGTAAAAAACCACCAGTTTACTTACTAGGATAAGCCATTAATCCATTAACTCATCAATCTATAAATGTATTCACTCATTCCTGAGGACAGAGTCTTCATGACCAGGCACCACTTAAAGACCCCCCTTTAGTACTGCCATATTGCAGATAAAACTTCAATATGAGATTTGGAGGTGACATTCAAACCACAGTATTCCACCTTAGGTCCTCCAAAACT
>NW_007151739.1:0-4662 GCF_000164805.1 Carlito syrichta | reverse complement strand
ACAATGAGGCCAGTGAGTAGCCTTCCTCAGTGATGGCTCTCCCAGTGAATGACCGTCCTCCATAATTGATGCCTCAGTGAATTTTCTTCCTCTGTAATTGGTTACACAGTGACAAGCCCTCCTCTGTGTGGGTTTCTTGGTGACTAGCCATCCTCTGTGGAGGTTACCCTCATGACTGCCTTACTTCTGTGTTGGCTTCCCAGGGAATGCCCCATCTCTGTTTTGGGTTCACAAGTGACTGCCCCTCCCAGGTGATGGGTGCCCCAGTGACTGGTCCCTTTCTGTGATGGAATTCCAGGTGTCTGGCAAGCTTCTGTTTCAGTGATTTGCCCTCCTGTGTAATGGAGGACTCAGTGACTGTCTCTCCTCTGATGTTTGCCCCAGTGACTGGGCCTCCTCTGTGATCAGGATTCAGTGACTTGCTCTTCTCTTGAATGGATGTCTTGATGACATTCTTCTCCCTATGTTTGATGCCTCATTGTCTCTCTTCTGTAATTGGTGCTCTAGTGACTGGCTCTCCTCTCTAATTGGTGACTTAATAAGAGGCCCTCCATTGCAATGCGTACTGCAGTGATAATCATCTTCTTTGGCGCCTCAGTGAATAACCCTCCACTGTTATGATTGTCCCAGTGACTGGTTTCTGTGAATGAATGCCTTGGGGAATTACTCTTCTCTGTGACATGTGCCCAAGTGACTAACTCTCCACTGAAGTGGGTGTCCCAGTGATTGATTCTCTTCTGTGATGGATGCCTGTTAGAGCAGGGATAGGGTGATGGTGGATGGATAAATGGGGGGCACAGCACCGCTGGAATCAGCATGTTGGAGATATGTTTGCTAGTAACCCAGAGATCCAAACAATGCAAAGAATTGTAATACAAAAAGAGGTGAAAGAAGAAAAGATTAATTTAAGAAAAGTTCACATACCAAAGACAGGAATTGGGCCTACACTCTAGATGAGTGTGGTCCTGTAGCCCTCCAGCCCTGGCTTTAATTCATTCCCTTGGGGGTGTTGCAATTAGGTAGGTGTGACTGCCATGACTTCTTAATTGACTGTCTCTCCTGGAGATCTTGTGACACAGAGAATCCCTAATGTTCACTCACATTATTACAATCCTTAGGGAAGGGCATGATTAGAATTCTAATGCTCCTGTATATTTCTGAATGGCATTTCTTGGAGCTAATAAAGGGTGGATTTTCCTTAATCTCCTATGCATTCCTGGTGGGCAGTTTCAGGGGATCCTTGACTTCCCTGCTGATGGTGCCCAATTTACTGGAATATTGAATCCCCAACTGATCCCCCATCTGAGTGGTTCAAGTCCTGCAATCTGCATAACTTTTTTAAAGCATGAAATCTTAGACCTTGTAAATTCCCTTTTATCTGCGCAAGCTTGATTGGCAATCTGCTAGGTCCCATGACACTAGGAAGTCTGGACAGAAAACCCTGAGGTTACTCCTGGTCACCATGCACCAAGTATTCAATAGGTCAATAATGATCATTCTTGGGAAGTCTGTGTTTCTGAAAAGACAAAGTTGGCAAAGTTAATTTTTACCTAAAGTATGAATTTCTCCAAAATGTAGCTTCTATTTCTCTTTATTGTATTAAGGTTTAGGAACAAGATAAAAAATGCATTTCCCAATCTTAGTCTGTCCTTTCATTCCCTACTCCTGCTTTTGGAAATATTCTTATGATTCTGGGAAATGGGGAGAATTCCCCCATTTGTCTTTTGTAGCTGCTTACTGTTGAGGTGGACCATAAAGATGTCCCTACCTATTTATTTCCAAGGGCATAAATAGGAAATTGCAGGACTTTAACCAAATACTATTTGTATTTAATCAAACATTGAGCAAGAGCACAGACAAAAATTATTAAGCCAACGATGATGAAATAGACTATTGCCCCAGAAGCAATGTTAGAGAAATTAAAATAGTTTCATATATTATACGTATGTTTAGTCAAAGCTCTAATTCATTGACGTAAGATGCAAAGTCCTCTGTAATCATCTATGGTTGTACAACACATTCTTCCCACTATTCCACATAAGCCTCCCAATTTTGCTGATAAGTAATTTAAAGTCATTCTAACTGTTATGATGTATTGTTGAATTTTCTCTTCTTGATTTCGTAAATCTATAGCCTGAGCTGTATATTCTGCAATGTAATAACCTCTACATAACAGCACCCCTTATTCCGGAAAAATATAATTGTATATAGCTACACCAGTCACATGAGACTCCACCATGGGTATCTAATGCCATTCCCCCAACAGTCCGTGAAAAATTTTGGAACCATAGTTGTATGCGTCCACAATGTTTTGGCATATATCCACATTGCTGGTGATGAGCTTTGATTTTTAAATTTGTATATAAGCGGTCACCTAAAAGTCCTGCTGCTCCACATAGTAGCCAATTTGTTGCCACAAGTTGGTTATTAAAGGAGATTAGAATGGCAATACCATTTATAAAATGCATAGTATGATTTGTTTCGAAGATTGTATAATTTCCCAAGTTATTAATGTCGTTTGTTCTTAAGCAGAACTGAATGTCTGCCATAATGGGATGAAGTCATTAGTAGAACAGGCCTGTGCCTGGTATAAGTATTAACCTTAAAATATCAAGGATTTTGAGGAGGGCCCGTTTTGATCCTTGGTGAGGGTGAGGTTTCTGGAGGCAGTGAGGAAGTTAACTTCAGTCTAGACAAATGAATCCAGTTTGTAAATCCAGACAACTTGGCAGCTGTGGGAGTAGTTATAATTACTTGAAAAGGTCCTTTTCAACAAGGTTGGAGGGGTTTAGTTTAACCAGGCAGGTTCTTTAAGAGGACATAATCTCCTGGCTCACAGGGAAAGTTGCATGTGTTTCTATTCCTGGAGCAGGTAATTGCTGATTAGCATATTCTATTAATAGTTTCCTAGCAAGCTCCAAGGCTGGTAGGTAATTTCTCAGTGGAGGAAGCTCCGTCGGAATTCTGGTTGAAGTAAAAGAGGTAGTTCATACATGTGCTCAAGAGGACTCAAAAATAAAGGTGTTTTTAGAGTATTCTGAGTTGCAATACAGCAATAGGCAGTAATGAAGGCCATCCTTGTTTTAGTTCTAAGGATATTTTAGTTAAATGTTTTGGGATAGAATGGGAATTTTCTACTTTACCTGAAGACTATGGATGGTATGCTGCATGAAGTTTAAAATCAATACCCAGGTGGGCTCGTGGCTCAGCCTGTAATCCAGCACCTTGGGAGGCTGAGATGAGTGGATTGCCTGAGCCCGCGGGTTCGAGACCCGCCTGGGAAACTTGGTGAGACCTCATCTCTACAATAAATCAAAAAATTAGACGGGTGTGGTAGCATAAGCCTGTAGTTCCAGCTCCTTGGAAAGCTGAGGCGGAAGGATCGCCAGAGCCCAACAGGTCGAGGTTGCAGTGGCCAGGAGCGGCCACTGCACTCCAATCTGGGCGACAGAGTGAGACTCCAATTAAAAAAAAAAGTCAATACCCAAAGCTTTTGCAACTTGCTGAGTTATTTGAGAGTTAAAATATGGACCATTGTCACTCTGTAAGGACATATGTAGTCCAAAGCGAGGGATAATCTCATTTATTAGTGCCTTTATAACCTCTGGGACTTTTTCTGAAGTTGTTGGAAAATCTTCCCACTAGCTTGAGAAAGTATCAATAATGTTCGACTGGTATTTATATTTCTTACATTTAGGCATGTGAGTAAAATCAATCTGCCAGTCCCTTACTTGATGAATGGGAGTTAGTCCCTTACTTGATGAATGGGAAGAGAAGGTGGTGATCTGAGACTTTCTTGAGGACTCAACTCTTTTGCAAATTGGACATGCCTGTGTAATTGCCGTAAGCTTAGATGTAAGATTGGAAAACAGGATTTGTGGACTTAAAAATTTAAATAGCGGTTTATGTCCTAGTTGTAATGAATTATTTAAGCGAGTCAAGATTTCATTCTCTTGAGAAACAGGTAAAACAAATTTTCCTTGAAGAGTTAACCAGGGCCCTTTGTTTACAGCACCCTGTTGTTTCCAGGCTAGAAACTCTGCCTCCTTATAGTGTGGCATAATAGTAGGAATGAAGGCAGTTTCTAACGCAGGATAAGGAATGAGGGCTGCTCTTTTTGCTTCTTTATCTGCTTTGTCATATCCTAAGGCTTCCACACTGTGGGATCACTGAAGTCCCTTGCAGTGGATTACTGAAATTTGGACAGGTAGTTGAACTGCTTCAATGAGTTGCTTGATTATAGCAGAATGTTTAATAGGCGACCTTCTAGTGGTCAAAAGGCCTCTTTCTTCCAAGATGGCTACGTGGGAGTGTAGTATATGGAAGGCATATTTAGAGTCTGTATAAATGTGGATTATTTTATCTTTTTCTTTTCTAATCTCAGAGCTAAAACCAAAGCAATAAGTTCAGCCTTCTGTGCTGAGGAGCCAGGAGGCAAAGGTGCATGTTCAATCACTTTAGTAGTGGTCATTATGGCATATCTGGCTTCCCTTTCTTCATTAATAACAAAACTGCTCCCATCAATGTACCATTTGCATTAAGAGTTAGGAAGGGGAAGGCCAGTTAAGTCTTCTCTTACTGCTCTAAACATTTCAAGAATTTCTGTACAGCAATATTCTGCCAGTTCTGGAAGTGGCAGGAAGGTAGCGTGGTTTAAGGGAC
>NW_007151738.1:0-3539 GCF_000164805.1 Carlito syrichta | reverse complement strand
TAGTGTGGCATAATAGTAGGAATGAAGGCAGTTCTAACGCAGGATAAGGAATGAGGGCTGCTCTTTTACTTCTTTATCTGCTTTGTCATATCCTAAGGCTCCACACTGTGGGATCACTGAAGTCCCTTGCAGTGGATTACTGAAATTTGGACAGGTAGTTGAACTGCTTCAATGAGTTGCTTGATTATAGCAGAATGTTTAATAGGCGACCTTCTAGTGGTCAAAAGGCCTCTTTCTTCCAAGATGGCTACGTGGGAGTGTAGTATATGGAAGGCATATTTAGAGTCTGTATAAATGTGGATTATTTTATCTTTTTCTTTTCTAATCTCAGAGCTAAAACCAAAGCAATAAGTTCAGCCTTCTGTGCTGAGGAGCCAGGAGGCAAAGGTGCATGTTCAATCACTTTAGTAGTGGTCATTATGGCATATCTGGCTTCCCTTTCTTCATTAATAACAAAACTGCTCCCATCAATGTACCATTTGCATTAAGAGTTAGGAAGGGGAAGGCCAGTTAAGTCTTCTCTTACTGCTCTAAACATTTCAAGAATTTCTGTACAGCAATATTCTGCCAGTTCTGGAAGTGGCAGGAAGGTAGCGTGGTTTAAGGGACCTGACTTTTGGAGAGTTGTGTTAGAGTTGCCAATGAGCAGAGTTTGGTATTTAATAAGTCTTTATCTAGTAAGAAATTTGTAAGCATTATTTTTAAATATGTCAGCCACCTGGTGTGGAGTTTGCACAGCAATATACTGTCCATTAGTAATTTTATTAGCTTCCTGAGTTAGTATGGCAGTTGCTGCTAGGGTCCAAAGGCAAGACAGCCACCCTTTTGCTACATTGTCCAATTGTGTAGATAAGTATCCTACTACCTTAATATCTGGACAATACTTTTGTCTAGCAGCCCTAAGGCTATCCCTTCCCTCTTCACTGTGTAGAGTATAAAATTATTTTGTAAGTTGGAGAGTGCCAAAGCTAGGGCCCTTGTTAGTGAGACCCAGAGAAAAAAAGGAAAGCTTTTTGTGCCAGTGAGTGCAAGTCCAGAGGCTCAAGTTCTGGACCCTGAGTAGCTTTGTATAATGACTTTGCTATAGTCCATAATTGGGAATCAAAATACTAAAGTACCAGTTAAACCCCAAAAGATATTTCCTTCTTGGATTGAAGGAGTAGATATAAGGCTATAAGATGTTTCCTTATGAGAGTTATTTGTTGGCTTCCATGGCTTAGTAAAAAACCTAAGTAGGTGATCTGTGTTAAGTTTAATTGAGTCTTGGTAGTGGAGACCTAGTATCCCTTATTACATAGAAATTTTAAAAGAGAGATGGTATCTTTACAAGAGGTTTCCAAGGAAGGGCTACAAAAAAGTAAATAATTCATGTATTGAGATAAATAACTGTTTTGTAACTGTAATTGAGACAAGTTGGCAGCTAATGCCTGTCAAAACAAATGTGGGCTGTCTTGAAATACTTGAGGGAGGACTGTCCAATCTAGTTGTTGGAATTTATTAGTACCGGGATTTGTTCATGTAAATGCAAACAAATTGTAAGATTTAGGGGCTATAGATGTAGTGAAAAATGCATACTTTAGGTTAAGTACAGTAAAGTATTGGGCCACAGATAGAACTGTGCCGAGAAGAGTTTATGGATTTGGAACTATTGCATGTATAGGAATAACAGCCTCTTTTGTAATTTGTAAACCTTGGAAAAGTCTGCAAGAGCCATTTGGCTTTTTGATTGGAAAAATTGGGGGTATTATATGGGGAGTTAGTGGGGATGAGAAACCCAGTGTATAAAAAGTTTTCAATTAGTGGTTTGATACCTAGTAGAGCTTTTTTACTTATAGGCTATTTGGGCTTATTAAGAAAGGAATTTTGATCCTTTAATTGAATAATGGGGGGACTATATGAGATGCTCGTCCTGGTGTTGACATCTTCCAAACTAAAGAGGACACTGCTCATTGGATATGCAGTGGAAGGGCTTGGATAGGATTCAATGTAGAACTATCAGGGAAATTCAAAGCTAAACAAAAGCCACCCAAAAATACAGTGATGGTGCTTCAGGGTAAAGAATAATACGAGTTCCAATTTTTGTCATAATGTCCCTTCCCAATAATGGAGCTGAACATGTTGCCATAACAAGGAAGGAATGCTTAAATACTTTATCTCCCAGAACACATGGAAATAATGGCATAGTGAGAGAACTGGATATAATGTCCTGCACCCACCCAACCAAAAGTTATGAAGAAAGGCATGTATCAGAAAATTCAAGTAGAGCTGAGCATGTAGGCCCCATATCAATAATGAATGATATAACCCTGCCAACTACTGATATTTTCATTCTAGGCTTAGTTAGTTTGTCAAAAAGATGTTGGGGCTACTGAACTAGGGGCAAGTTAGTCTGACAGGAGCCAGTACAAAAGATCCCCTTCTGATATTGTGTGACGTGCCTGGTGTCCCTCATTTGCCGCAAGTCTCTGGGCCATGTTCTCTCCTACAACTAGTCAAACGGGGCAATTATGAGCCCAATGTCCATGCTGTTTGTATTCGGGACAGGTTGTTGCTGGTGGCAGGGCTTCACAGTCTTTGGCTATATGCCCATTTTGAGGGCATCAGAAACAAACCTGGGAAGTGGGTGTGTACCCCTTCTATTATTGATCATCTGGGGTGGAAGATTATCATTAGTGACTGTCTTTGCTAAAGTGGTAAATAAAACCTGTGATGCTTTCCGCTTATGTTTGCAGTCCTGTATTCTTTCCTCCTCCCTGTTGTTAAAGATTTAAGTGCTTTATCCCAATAGTTCCAATTGAGGGGTTTTGGGGTCCTTTTCTAATTTATAGAGTTTGTGCCTAATGTTCAGTACTGACCGGGAGATAAAATACATAGCCAAAAGAGCATGTACCTCCAGAGTTGAAAACAACATTAGTAAACTGCTGCAATATCTCAGAGAGGCGACTTAGAAAAATTGATAGGTTTTCATCTGGTCTTTGACAAACCTCTTTTATTTCTTCATAGTTGACTTATATGATAATACTATTTTTTAGCCCTCGCAATATACAAGCAACTATATGGTCCTATTTAGGTCAATCTATGGAACCTATTTGATAATCCCAAGCAGGATCTACCTCAGGAATAGATAGGACTGCCAGGGAGTAATGGTCTGACTGGGTATGGCTTAGTTCATCAGCATATTCCAGAGCCTTGCCAAAAATATGAGCATATTCCTCTGGAGTAGTGGTTGTGATTAAAATAACCATGGAGATCCTTCCAGGTTAAGTCATAGGACAGGGTCAAATATTGGAATACTTTAGTGCATTTATTTGGGTCAGTAAAATAAGAGTCCAGTTTAGATTCAATTTGGGATAAGTCTTTTAAAGACAAGGGCACATGAACTAGTACAATTCCCTCTGTCCCTGCTACTACTTGAAGGGAAAATTGATGAGCAAGTGGTCCCTGAAAGGTTTTTCCTGTACTGGTGTGGGCTGGAGATGGGTATTTTGGGAACTTAGGAGGTGTAAGAGGATTTATTAGTACAGATCTAAAGGAGAATG
>NW_007151737.1:0-725 GCF_000164805.1 Carlito syrichta | reverse complement strand
CAAGTTAGTCTGACAGGAGCCAGTACAAAAGATCCCCTTCTGATATTGTGTGACGTGCCTGGTGTCCCTCATTTGCCGCAGGTCTCTGGGCCATGTTCTCTCCTACAACTAGTCAAACGGGGCAATTATGAGCCCAATGTCCATGCTGTTTGTATTCGGGACAGGTTGTTGCTGGTGGCAGGGCTTCACAGTCTTTGGCTATATGCCCATTTTGAGGGCATCAGAAACAAACCTGGGAAGTGGACTGTGTACCCCTTCTATTACTGATCATCTGGGGTGGAAGATTATCATTAGTGACTGTCTTTGCTAAAGTGGTAAATAAAACCTGTGATGCTTTCCGCTTATGTTTGCAGTCCTGTATTCTTTCCTCCTCCCTGTTGTTAAAGATTTTAAGTGTTTTATCCAATAGTTCCAATTGAGGGGTTTTGGGGTCCTTTTCTAATTTATAGAGTTTGTGCCTAATGTTCAGTACTGACCGGGAGATAAAATACATAGCCAAAAGAGCATGTACCTCCAGAGTTGAAAACAACATTAGTAAACTGCTGCAATATCTCAGAGAGGCGACTTAGAAAAAATGATGGGTTTTCATCTGGTCTTTGACAAACCTCTTTTATTTCTTCATAGTTGACATATGATAATACCATTTTTTAGCCCTCGCAATATACAAGCAACTATATGGTCCTATTTAGGTCAATCTATGGAACCTATTTGATAATCCCAAGCAG
>NW_007151736.1:0-566 GCF_000164805.1 Carlito syrichta | reverse complement strand
TGACTCTTCATTTATCAGAGCCCCCAAACCCTGGTATTGCCTGTGACTATTCTTCATAGTCAGAAATAATCTTTCTCTTTAACTCACTTAAGTATGCCTAGATGGTCTATGGGCTATAGCGCAAATATACAGGCAAGGAATACAGTTGTTCTGAAGCATCACATATCTCTAGAAATGACAGAAAGATCAAAGAACCAAATCATAAATTATGGCAACTTGAGCCTTCCAGTTCTTTGAGTTACTTTACATATCACTCAGTTATGTAGGCCAAGCCAAAGTACTCCTGTAAAGGATGCATCCCATAAAAAAAAAAAGGGAACAAGATAGAAACAAACACACACACACACACACACACACACACACACACACACAGATGGATTAAAAAGTAATGTATGTGTTCATTAAAATTTATCATTGGTTTTTAAATAGTATATTTGTATTTAACAGAAAAAATGTTAAATTTTACTTGTATACATGTGAGGCTGTCAGACTTCTTTGCGCAGGTGATAATATCTTACAAGGCTCTATCATTAATCAAGTTAAAAAATCTTTGACACCTTTGATTT
>NW_007151735.1:0-719 GCF_000164805.1 Carlito syrichta | reverse complement strand
AAAACCCAGGCCCGCAGAGATGGTGCCCACCTCATTCTCCAGGGTGTACCCACACTCTCCTCCCAGGGGCCACTCGGGGAAAGAGAGGGCATAATTTTCAAATCAACAAGGGGATGGGAATGGCGGGATGACTCACACCTGTCACCTCAGCACTCGGGGAGGGCGATACGGGAAGATGGTCGGATTCTGGGTGCTTGAGACCAGGCTGGACACCATAGAAAGCCTCCACCTCGACTCCAAGCAATACCCAGAAAATCTTGGATAAGGGCAGGCATTGGCAGGAAGATCGCCTCTGGCACAGAGTTCAAGACCTGTTAGGAAGACCAGGATGTCGACCAAATGGAAAGCCTGTGATCTCAGCAGTTTGGGAGGCCCAGGTCAAGAGAATGGCTTGAGTTGGGAGTTTTGAGAGCATCCTGTGCAACCTAGTGAGGAAAGAAAAAGAAAGAAAGAAAGAAAGAAAGAAAGAAAGAAAGAAAGAAAGAAAGAAAGAAAGGAAGGAAGGAAGGAAGGAAGGAAGGAAGGAAGGAAGAAAGGAAGAAAGGAAGAAAGGAAGGAAGAAAAAATCCATTCTCTTGCAGATTTTCTGCCCTCTGTCCTTTCTCCCCCACCCCCCACATGTGTGAGGGCCCCCAAAGCTTGGCACTTTGCAGTGCCTTTCCCCCCCCAATGTCTGCTCCAGCTTTGGTGGGGGATTTCCCAAGGCTCCCTGGTATGGT
>NW_007151734.1:0-686 GCF_000164805.1 Carlito syrichta | reverse complement strand
CCCCAGGTGAAGTTCCTGGCACAGGGGTGTGTCTCTGAGGGGATGCGCAGACCACCACCTGCCTGTTCCCCAGGGTAGACTTGCTCGTTCCTCCCAGGGGCCGCCTTGGGGAAAGGGAGAGAGTGACTTTCAAACCTTCGGAGGTCATGGACATTCGGGCAAATCACGGCTGTCTCCTTGGCACTTGAGGAGGCTAAGAAGGGAAGATGGCTGGAGCCCAGGATCTTGAGACCAGTTTGGACACCATAGGAAGCCCCCACCTGGACTGCAAGCAAAACCCAGGAAACCTTGGGTGAGGGCAGGCCTCGGCAGGCAGATCATCACCAGCCCATAGTTCAAGACCAGGCAAGACCAGGATGTTGACCAACTGGAAAGCCTATGATGGCAGCAATTTGGGAGGACCAGTCCAAGAAGATGCCCCAAGTTGGATGGTTTGAGAGGAGCCTGGGCAATCTAGTGAGGAAAGAAAGAAAGAAAGAAAGAAAGAAAGAGAGAGAGAGAGAGAGAGAGAGAGAGAGAGAGAGAGAGAGAAAGAAAGAAAGAAAGAAAGAAAGAAAGAAAGAAAGAAAGAAAGAAAGAAAGAAAGAAAGAAAGAAAGAAAGAAAGAAAGAAACTCATTCTCCTGTAAACCTTCTGCACTCAGTTCTTCCTCCCCACCCCCTCACATGGGAGGGTCTTCCAAGCTC
>NW_007151733.1:0-3117 GCF_000164805.1 Carlito syrichta | reverse complement strand
CCAGTGTGGGAGTTTCTCTGTCCTCTCAATAAATATTGCTTTTCAAAAAAAAAAAAAAAGACTACGTCGTTTAGTGGATTCTTGAATGGTCACTTATCCCTTGAGAAGTTTTTGGATAGGTGTGAAAACATGGTATTCTTCACTCCTTGAGAATGAAATTCACCATGTCTCCCGCATTTGACAGAGCACTGAATACAATCACTTGAAGCCTAAGGATTGCTCAGTAGTCAAGGTCCCTCCCTGTATGATGTCAAGTTCTGAGGCTGATGTCATAAATGACAATTTGACATGCTTGTTTCCCTGACTTTGCTTACTTCTTTAATGTAAAAATTAGCCTTTAGGCAATCTACAAATTCAGTGAAATCACCATTAAGTGAATATCAGTCTTCTCAGACCTAGAAATTACAATTAAGGATTCATATGAGCCGGGTTAGATGGCTCAGCCTGTAATCCCGCTCCTTTGGGAGGCTGAGGAAAGTCGATTGCCTGAACCCGCGGGTTCGAGATCCACCTGGGCAGCGAGACATCATCTCTACAATAAATGAAAAAATCAGTTGGGCGTGGTAGCGCATGCCTGTGAATCAGACTGCAGGGAAGACTGAGGCGAAAGGATTGCTGGAGCCCAGCAGTTCGAGGCTGCGGTGGCCGTGAGCAGCTATTGCACCCCAGACTGGGCAACAGAATGAGACTCCAACTCAAAAAAAAAAAAAAAAAGAATTCATATGAAACTTAACAATCAAGTTATCCAAAAGAATCTTATCAATAGAAACAAAGCAGGAGCTATCACTGTTCGAGACTTCAAATTTTACTATATGTTTACAGTATCAACACAGCCTGGTATTGGTACAAAAATAGGGTCATACGCCTATGGATCAGGACAGAGAATGAAATCCTCAAATTCTCATCAACACATCTTGGAGAAAAACATCCAGGAACCACTGGGTAAAGGAAAACATTTTCAGTAAATGGTGCTGGGAAAAGGCTGAACACTTGCACAAGCATGAAACAGGACCCCTAACTATCACCATACACATTAACTCTAAATGGTTCAAAGACCTAAAAGTAAAACACCACATTATAATAATCTTGGAAAGCACAGGAGACACCATTATGGAAACTGGATCCAGAAACTAATTCCTATTCTGAACCCTAAATACCCATGCCATAGAAAGTAAGAAAGGCAAGTGTGATCTCATCAGATTAATATACTTCTGCAATACAAAAGAGACTATCAGAAAAGCAGGGAATCAGTCAACAGAATGGGAAAAAGGATTCTCCAAGTATATATCCATAAAAAAGCATAACACCTAGGATCTACAAGAAACACAAACACTCAGAAAAATCAGACAAACTTTTCCTTTGAAAAGTATGCAAAAAACGTGATTGGACACTTTTTATAAGAAGGGATACGGGCAGCCAGAAGAAACATGAGAATTGCTCTGCCTAACTCACCATCACAGAAATGCAAATAGGACCAATTTGAAATACCACACACCCCCTGTAAGACTGGCCATCATTAATAAAACACACAATAAAAGAGGCAGTTAAGGATTTGGGAAAAAATAAATGCTCTACACTGCCTGTTGACTGAAAAGTAAAGCAACAACTTTGGAAAACAATGTGGTGATTTCTAATGGGACAAGATATTAACCTGCAATTTGACTCAGTAATTCCGCGTTAGAGTATATACCTGGAGGAATTCTAATCATTTTACCAAATTGATACCCGTATCAGTATGTTTTTTGCAGCTCTAATAACAACTGTAAAAAAGCATGGTACCAAACATGTTGCCCATCAAAGCTGGAATGGATAAAATAAATGTGGTAAATACACAGTGGAATATTATGCACCCATAAAAATGGACAGATAAAAAGATTTTGCAGAACGTTTTATGGATAAGAGGTAGGTCATTTTCAGTGATGCATCACAGAAGCAAAGAACAGAGTTCCATTTCTTCTCACAAATGAGCTGAAATTGAAAACTTATAGTGCTGTAAGAAAGTGACTGGCAGTCGTGGAACACTGTTTAGGGGAAGAGGAGAGATTGGCATTGGAGGGATACTGCTAAGGAAGGGAGGGGCATACCTCATAAACCAGAGACCCTGCATAATCAAGGTTTGTTTATCTAACTCTGAATTGTACCCCACATTTTTAAAAAATTAAAATAAATAAATAAATAAATAAATGAAAGCTGTAAAACATGCATCTGACTTGATATTTTAATTCTATTTCTTTAACTTTAAAAATGTTTATAATTAAGAATTGTGTATAAAAAATATTCATTATGCAGGGATTGATTTATTAAGAAGTGTATAATACTCTAAGATAACTCCTTTTCCTTTTAATATGTTAGTATACAAGGTATAATTCTGCCTTCAAAATTGACAATTACAGTGTTTCTCATATAAATTCTGCATGCTTTATTTTGCATAAATTGAAACTTGTTGAGATTCCATATCTATATCATTCTTAGATGGTTGAACCTTGAGATTCAGTGTACCTAAGTGCATTCAGAAGACAGAATGCATAATAAATCTTAAAAATTTTAGAAAATAAAACAGTATCATAATTTAATGCAACTTTTACCATTCTTAAAATTTTTTGAATTGGAGTCTCACTCTGCCGCTCAGAATGGAGTGCAGTGACCGCTCACGGCATTCATAGCTTCCACCTGCTAGGCACCGTTAATCCTTCCGCCTCAGCCTTCCAAGTAGCTGAAACTATAGGCATGTGCTACCACACCTGGCTGATTTTTGTTTTATTGTAGAGATGAGATCTTGATGCCCAGGCGGGTCTCGAACCCGCTGACACAGGCAATCCACTCACCTCAGCCTCCCAAAGGTGCAGGATTACAGACTAAGCCACTGAGCCCGGCTCCATTTAAAAATTGTGTACATTTTCTTGGAGCACTCTGTATTTTCTGCTTTTTAATTTAGATGAAATGTTACAGATGGTAAATCCTTAGCGAAAAGTTTCCCTTATATATTTGAAGCAAATATACAATCACATTCCCTTTATATTTTGACCCAATTTATATTTTTAAAAGAGTATTTCCATTGAATAACCTAGTATTTTCTCTACCTAAGTTATAAGGCTGTACTCTGCACAAAGTATCCGA